>NW_006790426.1:1912269-1918541 GCF_000442215.2 Lipotes vexillifer | reverse complement strand
CTTTCCCTGTATTATTCCTGAGGCAGTGAACGCAGAATGCCCTCCCTGCCTGAATAAGGTCCAGGAGGTCTAAGGAAATATGGGAGAAAAACCTTCAATATTTCAAAATATTAAATGCAGTGAATTTCCTTCCTTTTACATCTGCACCATCCTGGCCCAGGCCACCATCACCTCTTCTTGGGACCACGGCAACATCCCCCTAACTCAGGGTTTCTCCACCTCCACACTACTGATATTTGGGGCTGCGTCATTTTTTGTTGTGAGGGGCTGTCCTGCACCATGTGGGATGTTGAACAGCATCCCTGACCTCTACCCACTAGGTAGAGGTGTCAGCAGCCACCCCCCCCGCCCCCAAAGCTGTGACAACCAAAAATGTCTAGGCCCGCGTTAAAGCCGCTCTCCTAACTGGTCTCTCTGCTTCTTCTCTCGTCTTTATAGTCTGTCTCCCTGCAGCAGCCAGCAGTAATCCTCACACAATTTAATCTAATCATGTCACTTCGTAGTTTCAAACCCTCTGGTAGTATCTCACTGCTCAAGAATTGAATCCAAGCCGCTAGCTGGGCTTACGAAGCCCTGCTCTGCCCATCTCAGCCAGCTCATCTCTTCACTCTCCTGGTGCCCTGAATTCTCTAAACTTGTACCCCCTTTGGGACTTTGCATGTAGCTTTTCCTTCTTTCTGGAATCCTCTTCCCCTGGATTGTCACATGGCTGGCCTCTTCTAGGTATTCAACTCTTGGCTTGCATGTCACTTCCTGACCACCCAATCTTAAGTATCTATGGAGTAACTATTGGATTAGCTGACTTGAAGTCTCAGGAGAGCACTTCAAGCTGTATGATGTTTTCCCTATGCGATATTTTCCCTTCTTTTTTCTTTTTACCAGAATTGAAAGTCTTTAAGAACAAGAGTTTTGTTTCTCATGTCCATTTGTGTTTTGTTAGTACCTAGAATAACATTTGGTATATAATAGGTGACCGTGGGATTCGGTGAGTGAACGGTGAGTGTAGATGTCCTTGTGCTGGCCTTTTTTTTTTTTAAATATTAATTTAATTTAATTTAATTTATTTTTTTGGCTGCGTCAGGTCTTAGTTGCGGCACATGGGATCTTTGGCGAGGCATGCGGGATCTTTTTTCCTTGTGGCACATGTGCTCTTTGTTGCGGCGTGCAGGTTTTCTCTCTCTTGTTGAGGTGAGCAGGCTCAGTAGTTGCGGCACCCGGGCTTAGTTGCCCCACACGTGTGGGATCTTAGTTCCCCCACCAGGGATCGAACCTGTATCCCCTGCATTGGAAGGCGGATTCTTTACCACTGGGTTCCCGGACTTTGCACCTAAGCACACATGTATATTCTGCTTTGGGGTGCATGGGCTTGTACCAGGAATTGCAGTTTAGAGGCACATTATAGAGCAGATCCAGGCTTTCTGAAACCCTGACTGAGAGGTAATTCAAGAAGATGAAGAATCCAAAGAAGGGACAATTGTATCTATGCAGAGCCATCCAACCTTTGGCTTAGAGGGGAATGAGATAGAGAGACCAGGGGGCCACTTGCAGGGATACTGCAGGGAATTTAATGTTTTCTGTTGAGTTCCTATTATATAGCTGAAATGGGGACACAGAAATGGATAAAATATGGTCCCTGTCCCTGTCTTTGATGGACTCATAGTTTTCCAGGAAAGATAGTTACAAAAATAGATTAATCGATTATAGTACAGTGTGGTAAGTACTGGGACAGTACTGGAATCACACACTGTGGAAACTCAGAGTGAAAGTGACAGCTTTGCTGGGGAGAGATGGAGAAGTTCTTCTAGAAGAAACCACTTTTGGGTAGGGTTTTGAAGGATAGGTAGAAGCTCTCCAAGTGGTGAAAGGCATTTCATGAAGAGAGAACAGCAAGCGCAAAAGCATGGGTGTCATGAAAGGCCCTGGGTACTTGGGCAATGGTGAGAAGTCTGATGTGGCTAAAATCCAGAGTAGGTAGAATGGAGTGGGGGTGGGAGGTAAGACCAGAAGTGAGAGGATTTTGAAGTTCCTTTCTAACCACTGGCTCCTGTGAGTCTTTGACCTTGGAGATAGTGGATGAAACTCTTATTTTTTGATAATACATTTTTCTGATTTTTGGGTGTAATGCATGCTCATTCTTTTAAAAGTTTTGAAAATACAGGAAAAATAGAAGAATCTAGAAGTCACTACCTGAGATAATCACTGTAAAAATTCAGTGTATTACCTTTCAGACTTCAGATCTCTTTTATATCTATATATAACAAAAAGTAGGATCCTAGGTCTTTAATGAAAAATTATAAAAATGAAGCTGATAGGCAAAACATCATAGGCCTATAGGCCTACGGCTTGAAATAGAGTATGACCTTACAATAAAGACACTTTGCTAAGTAAGGACATCAGTCAATATGCATGACCTCCCACGTGTTTTGATGGTCCATGAGGGCTGGGGATTTGTTTGTCGGAAACCATTTTCTTGTGGTGATAGGTTTGTGTGTGGCCATTTCTGTCCCACCAGATTTATATGAAGCTCATCAAGAACTTTCCCCATCTCCACATCTGTCCCAGCTACTTTCAGCTAAAAAATTTCCCCTTCCTGGTCCTCCATAGTCTCACTTCCCTGTTGGTACCCAGGCAGCTGTTCCTGCCTTTGGCAGGAAGTATTAAAAGGAGAGTCCTGTCAAAGGCAAAGAATTTAGCCTCCACAGCAGGTTCCGCCTCCCTGGTGGTACCTTTCCTCATTGTTGGCCCTCTGCCCGCGTCCCTGGTCATCAGTGGTACTTTTGGGCTTCCTGTTTGCCGGTCTGCTCCTAGCAGTGGTAACCCGCTATCCCTTTGCTTCTGATGGCTGGTGAGGGTATTTCCCGGGTATGGTTTACTATAGATCAGTAAGTTTTCCAACTCTTTGTCAGACAGAAAAGCCTGGATTCCTGTAGGCGGGTAGAGTTCCCATGGAGGAATTGGAGCTCGGTGGGAGGGGACAGCTCCAAAGGGGAACCATCCATAGCTTAGAGTGCCTTATAAGGAATCAGAGAGAGATGCCATGAGAGGACCCTTACCAGTGAAACACCTTAGCCACCTTCAGGGACAGAAAATAGTGGGTGTCTCTTCTCTGATTTCATTTGTACTAAAGAATGCAAACTGGCTGAGCAATGTGACTGCTCCCCAGCTGTTGTCTCAGCAGGATATTTCCAAGCAGAGTTGCCAGCGCATTACTTTTTAGTTTACAGCATCTGTATTTTGATCAGTGGCCTCTCCAGACAGTATGTTTTGGATCTCCTGAAGACATATCACGTTGGGGAAACTGAGGCAGAACAACAGCCACTCTCTCACTTCTGACACCTGGTAACTGATTACTCCTGGACCTCCAACCCCAGTCATTGGGACTTCGGAGCTTTTGCCTGGTTTTGGTCTTTTGAGTTTACTTGTCCCTTGACAAAGCTAATGTAGGGCTTTGGCCTGATCAGTTTTGGCCTGACCCTCCTGTCTCAGGGCTTATCCTGAGTGTCTCTGTCTTGCTGGATCTCATACTTGGCATAATAGTGCCATCAAAACTCTGCGCCCAAAACAGCGGGGGTCCTATTGTCTTCTGCTAGAAACACAGAATTTTTAGACCATTGGGAATAGTGGGAAAGAAATGTTGAGAATGTGGTGGGTCAGTCTACTTTGATTTAGTTTAACAAGTATTTATTGAGTTCCTGCTATATTCCCTGCCCTCACAGACTTTATAATGCTGTGAGGGAGACACATTTTAACTTGTAATTACAAAAAGATTGAGTATTATGTAAGGGTGGTTCAGAGTTCTTCAGGGAACCTGTAGCAAATGGATCTAAATTGCTGAAAATGTTGTGATTTCTGATATTGGTCTGTAAAACTGAATCATATTGGCTAAGCTTACCTCACCACCATTATTTCATGAGTTATTTAAGATCTAGACCGAACCATCTTTCCATTTAGAGAAGGGTCAGAAGCCATCAGAATATTTAAGGGGTCAGGAAGATGGGTTCTTCTAAGAGAAACACACAATTCTTTGTGTAAAAGATAAAAGTAGTTCCAAAAAAGGAATTTTCTAATAGTTATACTCAAGTTGGTAAATATAATCATAGGATAAGTGCTTTTAAGGTGAAATTGAAGCCAGGGATCAACTGAAGAGGATTGAAAATCATCTTGGTTGGATAGAGTTATGCTAAAGTCACAGAAATTGGGTGAGACAAGAATATGGATTGTGGAAGGAGGCAGCTGTGATATGGGGGGGGACTGTGCTCTGGATGGAATTGCACACACCTGGGTTTGTGTCTTGGCTTATGGCTCATCAGCTGAGTGATGTCTTAATTTTAATCCAAGAAAGAAGAAAAATAGGTATAATACCTCATCAGTTTCCGTATATGAAAAATGGGGGTAGTAGTACCTACTCGTGTGTGTGTGTATGTGTGTGTGAGAATTAGTTGAAGTAACACACATCAGAATTTCCAGCATGCTGCTTGGCACACAGGAGCATTCACTGAATGGTGGAAATGTTAGCTCAACCACTCAGAAGGTCACCAACATTGAGTCTTGGACAGTGAACCTGAGCCTACAGGTGAAGCCCTCAGTGAGTGTACCAATTAGTAGGGAGAGGAAAATGCAACAGTACTGGAAAACCATCAGTAGAGGTGGCGTTACCTGTATGGGCAGCTGGGAGAGGAAGGTTCCAGTAACTCTTAGACAGGCATGATGCTTTCTTTGCCGATTGCATTGTTTTTACCCAGTGTGGCTCCTGGGCTACCTGCATTAGAATCTCTGGGGGTGGGACCTGGGAACCTACGTTTTACAAGTGTCCCAGTTTTCATGAACTTGAAATATTTGGACCCGGACTGTGGTGAACTCACCAACTTGACTGTCTGTGTATCTTTTTTTGAAGGCAAAAGAACATTTAGTTGCCATATAGACTACTGATGAATGAGAAAAAAACAAACCTGAACCCCCAGTGTGTGTGTGTGTATGTTACAATCCTGTGTTTTTTTTAATAAAAAATGTTTGTCTTTATATATTTAGGTGTGCCTAAAAAGAGTCTGATAGTTCTTACTGACTGGTAATGATGTTTATTCTTGGGAACTAGGAATGGAGTGGCAGTCAGGGATGGGGCAGGATGGTAGTGATAGGGAACAGAAGAAAGGAGACCTTTTCTCCTTATATTGTTCAATATTGATTCAATTCTAAAATAATGAGCATGATTACTTTTCTAATTAAAAAGCCACCAAGATGACAATAAGTAAGGAATTTGACAAATTTTCCTGGAGGATGTTCAGACATCAACTGAACTATAAAAGAAAAGAAAGAAATGTAGAAAGAAAGGAAGACATCTGCAAGAGATACTTAAGTTATGCTTAACTTCTTGTGGTGCTCGTTATATACAGTAAGAATGATTGCTGAAATGCAATGTATTATTTTACTGGATTATTCCTCCATGTAGCGAGGAAGATTTTTTTCCCTGCTCTTCCACAATTCTAAGAGATGGTCCTAGAGGGGGAATAGTCAAGCCCAACCATTTAGTTTATTGGGTTTAAATCAGAAGCCATTGTGGTGCTGTGTCCAGAGTCTGGGATTCAGAGGCATAGACCTGATTTTCATCTCTGATCTATCTTTTGAGCAAGGCACATCTCCATTCTGCATCCTTGCTTCCTCATCCGTAAAATGAGGGTGTTATCTACCTTAAGGGCTAGTTGCTGCGAGGATCAAATGAGGTGCTGTGTGAGAAAGTAAACTCTAGAGTGCTGCAGAAATGTTAATTATTTCTATTTTTGCCAAGCTCCCCCCGGACATGCTGCTATTGCCACCGCGTTGTTTATGTGTCTGCCTCCCTGTGAGGTCATTGAGTCCAGGGGCCTTGTTTTATTCATTCCCTGAATTCTTATGCCTAGTGCCTGCAACACAAGAGGCATTCAAAGCAAGTTCTGGAATAGCTATCAAGGTTAGAAAAATACATGCACAGTTAGGTTTTGGCTTATGAAAATATTAAGATGCTCTTCCAGGAAATACTGTCTTCTACTTCTATTTAAAGGAATTTAAAAAAATTCATCCAAGTTGACAACAGAAATGATACTGCCAGGAGAAGGTAAAGAACTTTATTAAGGAAAATTTAATTGCCCAGTTTCTAAAGAGACAGCCACATCTCTCCATCCTCATTACTGTCAAGTGAGGGATGGCTGTTTCCAGGGGGGGCAAGATGAATGAAAAAAGACTGTGAAAAGGCAAATCCTGATACCCCTGGAGAAAACTCTCCCAAGAAACAGGAATGC
>NW_006790426.1:1886336-1912088 GCF_000442215.2 Lipotes vexillifer | reverse complement strand
GGAATGCCCCCTGGATCACCAGTTTCCTTTATTGTTTGTCAGAGCCCTAGAATAAGCCTTCTCTGGACTCCTCAGACAATGGCCCTCTTTGGCCTCTACCCCAGACCTTGGCTGGTGAACCACAAAGTCCCTTACTTCCCCTGGAAAATAAGTTGCTTGACAAAACTGGAAGGATTATCTGAGGCCCAATTTAGGGGCTCTGCTACCTCTAAGACCCAGATAATTATCATCTGAATGGGCAGAGGGGTGGACTGGGGCCAAGACTGGAAACAGAGCCCTGGTGTAGATCTGCAGTTAGGGCAGAGGGGACCAATCTCAGCTTTGGCAGTCTGGACCCTTCTCCAGCACTGCCACGAATCTGCACTGTCTTCTGCCTTTCCCGTACCAGTTGCCTAAGCACAGGACAGCTGGAGAACACCATTACATGGGTTCATAATTGTCCAAACAAGTGCTGATTGCTGCATGGACCGTTGTCAGCCTAGATGAAGTCTCTAGTGGCCTGCCAAAAGGCTCTGCCCTGTTCATTGTTTTAATTGAGTATTTGGATGAGGACATGAGCATGTCTATCTAGTTTGAGAATGTCAGGAAACCAAGGAGTGCAGGCTTGGTGGTAAGGACATGTTTTTTTTGTTTTTTTTTAAAAAAAAAATTTTATTTATTTATTTATTTGGTTGTTCTGGGTCTTAGTTGTGGCAGGCTCATTAGTCATGGCTCACAGGCTCCTTAGTTGTGGCACGTGTGCTCCTTAGTTGTGGCATGTGAACTCTTAGTTGCAGCATGCATGTGGGATCTAGTTCCCTGACCAGGGATCGAACCCAGCCCTCCTGCATTGGGAGCATGGAGTCTTAACCACTGCACCACCAGGGAAGTCCCAGGACCTGGTTGTTGGTATAGAACTGCCCGAGTTTTGCAGCCCAGCTTCTCTACTTTCTAGCTGTGTGACTTTGGGCAAGCCTTTTCATCTCATTGAGCCTCAGTTTACCCATATGTAAATTGGAGATAATTATCCAACCTCAAAGAGTTATCTAGAGGGTTAAATTAGATAATGAATGTAAAGCCCTCCACACAGTGCCTGGCACATAGTAAGGACTCAGTGTTGGTTATTATTATTAATAATCACAAGTATAAGAGTAATATGGCAGGCTTGGGAGTCCAGTAGATCTGGGCTCAGATTTCAGCTGTGCCGCTTATTAGTGTGGACAAATTGTTTAACCTCTCTAGGCTCAGCTCTCTGTACCACTGTGAAATAGGAACAATAATAACTACCTTGGGCATTTCTGCAAAGCCAGAACAGACACACAGTGGATGCCCCATAAACAGTGGTTATCATTAAGAGAAATAGCACATCGTGTGGCAGACAGAACCAGGAAGCAGAGAAATCTTAAGAGAATGGGATGAGGTCCTGACTCTAAAAATGTGAGTTTAATAGTATCTTTAAGAGAATACCACCAACTCTTCAAGAGAAAGATATTGAGCCCTGAAAGGAATTTCCCCTTTGAATAGATAGAAGCATGAATGGGGCAATAACAAATTGGCCTTTGGTTAGAATGCCAGACCTTGGACCCTGGCCCCAGCCTGGTCCCTTGTCCAGGTGGCTTTTGCCCCTCCCTCCCCCCCCACCCCCCACCCCAGGAGGTTCCAGAGGGAAATAGATGATAGAGGCCACGGACTGGGAAATGAACACCTGGCTTGAAGCTGTGGCTCAACACCCTAATGCAGAAGTCTGGTTCTCTACATGAACTCCTTTGGCCCAGGCGGCTTGGGCATGCAGGCCTCCCCTCCAAGCCCATACTTGAATCTTGATTCTGTTGCTCCAGGGTAACCAAAGCTGGTCTGGAGCTTGACCCTCTGCCCCGTCCCTGTAGGGACCAGCCTGGACAACTGCCCTGACTTTTCTCTGAGATGCCAACAGGCCTAACCAGACACAAAGGAGAAGAGAGAGTCAGAAGCCTGGACTCACCTAGACTTGACCTTTGACCTCCTTGGAAGTACAACCTCTTGGAATTTTGGTCCGCAAAGGTGCCTAGAACCTGGCGAGTGTATAATATTGTATCATTCCAATGGATGGATTCCCATGCTCTTCATTGTGACCCTGACTTGGAAGAAGTGAATTGAGTTGGCCTTTACCTCACTAGAGGTCAAAATCCCCCTCCCTCCCCATCCTTGCTGACCTTTCTTCTAACACCACCAGGAGCTTAACAGCCAAGCCTATGGTCAACTCAGGGTGTGGCTATCTCCCTTTGTGGAAGAAGTCAATGGAGAATCAATGACTCCCAGACTGCATCCTCAGAAGTCTGGATTTAAGAATGACTCCTTGATAGCCTTCTCTTTCTCCAGATGTTTAAAGCAGCTCAAAACTTAAAAAAAAAAAAAAAAAAAAAATTCATTTTATTTTCTTCCAGACCAGCACTGATCACCAAGCAAGAGGTGGTCTGCAGGCCAGCCATGTATTTTATTGAGATGCACAACAAAGTGAGCAACTTCATAGAAAAATCTGTATTTTTGACTCTTATGAGACAAACCAGACGATCTGGTGCGCTGGGCCCCTGTTCCCTCACAGCAGCCAGTCAGCCAGAGCGGAGTGGCAGCTGCCGTTCTTAGATGAGGCCTGCACTCTTAAGTCTCCACTATTTCCTGGGCCAGGAGCTCCTCCTGGGTCCCTACACCCCCTTATCTCACACCCACTGCTTCATTCATTTCCCTAAGCTCCCTGGCTTCTATGGGCAGTTGGGTTTGCCATTTCTTAATAAGGCCAAGAAGTTACATTCTATCTTGTCTTTCAAATTATGCTCATCAGATAGGATTGCACAATGAGAATCACATGACAGCATAACAAATGGTGCAATATCTATGAAA
Organism: Lipotes vexillifer; assembly: GCF_000442215.2. Classification (NCBI taxonomy): domain Eukaryota; kingdom Metazoa; phylum Chordata; class Mammalia; order Artiodactyla; family Lipotidae; genus Lipotes; species Lipotes vexillifer. The sequence continues at coordinate 1,909,232 of NW_006790426.1, read as the reverse complement.
CAAAAATGACTGACTGCCACCATCCTTTCAAATTTTAAAATAGAGACTCCCTTTCATTACTTTAAGTAAAGCCTTTACTTTTCCTCAAGGATGAGTTTGAGGTTGGAGTCCAGGGCAAGACACTCTCCCCCAAGGAGAAGCACTGTGGGGGCTGCCTCTGACCCGTCCCTGAGGGGAACTGGGGGGAGGTGGGCTGGAGGGCCCTTCAGCTGCTGGAGGCCATTGAGGACCTGGTGATGTGGTGGGTGGTGGCCTTAGTCATCCCTGTAGTAGTCACAACACAGTTTTAGTAGTTAATAAATCCCCCAGTGTAAGTTGATAGTTTGCACAGCGAAGCACAGTTCACTAAAAGCAATTCTGCTCCAACAGTGTGGTCCAGGAACTGTGTGCTGAACTCTGAAGTAAGACCGAGAATGGAATTGCAGCTTCATTGCTTACTGATTGCTTGACCTTGGGCAAGTCATCTCACATCTCTACACCTCAGCTTCCACCTCCTTAAAATGGGCACCTCTCTGGACTCTTTTTTTTTTTTTAATTAATTAATTTATTTATTTTTGGCTGTGTTGGGTCTTTGTTGCTGTGTGCGCAGGCTTTCTCTAGTTGTGGTGAGTGGGGGCTACTCTTCGTTGCGGTGCGCGGGCTTCTCATTGCTGTGGCTTCTCTTGTTGCGGAGCATGGGCTCTAGGCGCGTGAGCTCAGTAGTTGTGGCTCGCAGGCTTAGTTGCTCCGCAGCATGTGGGATCTTCCTGGACCAGGGCTCGAACCCATGTCCCCTGCATTGGCAGGCGATTCTTAACCTCTGCGCCACCAGGGAAGTCCTCTCTGGGACTCTTGCGAGGATTAAATGACATAATTCACACTCAGTATTTAGCTTAGTGTCTGGAACATGGGTCACACTCTGTTACGCTTCCCCAGATGTGAAGGGCTTGATCTGATCCAAGAGTGAGATTAGAACATCTAGAGCAGAACCGGCAGCTTGCAGGCAAACTTAGACTCACTAGTGTGTTTTGTTTGGCCTTTGGAACATTTACAAAAGTGAATTAATTGCCAACATTAAAAAATTAGAAAGTCTTTAAAAAATCAGGAGACTTTACATAAAATCAAGATTTCTGGCATTTCTTATGAAATGGGAAGATCTAGAAACACTGGGTGCCTGTTTTCAGACAGAGGCAAGAATTGGCTGCCCCCTCCAACTGGGGCACAGGCTCCACTTTTTCTAGGGCCCACCTAGCTCACTTCATTCATTTTTGTTACCTGCTTGGGCGTTTGAGTTTTTTGATCTGGAGGAAGGGACCAACCTTCATTCAATCCTCCATAAATATCTCCAGTAACCAGGCTTTGGAGAAGGAGACAGCAGGTCGTATTTACTGGCAAATGCCCCGGTGCCTTCTGTGTCATTGATTACACGCAGAGCCCTCAGCTCCAGAAATCTGTGGGGCAGAGGTAGTGCCAAGGTCCTCTTAAAAGAATCTGGGACACTAACAAAGATTTGTACCTGTTAATGGATGGCTGCCTTATCACAACCTGTAGGTGGGCTGAAATTTAAGAAGGAAGAAAGTGTAAAGCTTGCCCTTCTGTCTAAGAACCCAGCTGGCCGAGCACAGACTGGGGAGAGGTGTGCTCAGCAGAGCGCTGGTGAAAAAGACTCAAGGTTCTCGTTGACATTAAGTTTGGTGTGAGTCATGGGGAGGCAGCTGCCAAAAAACGTAATCTGATTTTGGGCTGGGTTTATGGAAGTCTAGTGTCTGGAAGACCTTTCTAACAATTAGCGCTGTCTTGAAATGACAGGCAGACAGCCTCAGGAAGCCTCAAGCTCCCTGGTGTAGGAGGTGTTTGAAGCTGGGTGACATGCCCCTGGAAAAGATTGTCAGAGTGGGGATTTAGGCATCAGAGGGAGGTTTGTTCTAAGTGACATATAAGGTCTCTGCCAACCCTGTGATTCTGCTTCCTGCAGCCCAGTGGAAGAAGATAATTTCCATAACAAAAGTAAAAATCTTGCTTTCTGATAGAGGAAAGCAGAACATGCTGAAGAGGCAGCCATTTTGCTCAGACTCTGTCAAAGTGGAAATGTAAACTTGGAGCTCTCACCTAGAGACTTGGACGGCACACGCCACTGGCCCTGCCTCATTCCTGAACCTCATCTCACCTGCAGCGTCCCTGACGCCCCCCTCATTTCTCAGAGATGGAGGGGGTGATGGGGAAGGATCTGTTTTGCACATTCTGGTAATTTGTTTAAGCTGAACTTTTATGCAGAGCTTGCAAACTGAAGGCACACAGGCCAGATCCAGCCCTTAGTCGTGTTTGATTTGGCCTGGACTGTGTCTTTGAAAAATGTGAATTAGATGCCAACAAGTAAAAATGAGGAGATTTCACATAAAATCTGGACTTCCAGCACCTTTTTAAAAAGTCAGAAGGTCTGGTAGCGCTGGGCCTGCATTCCCACGTGGCAGCACGCAGTGGGGCTGAGCGCCAGAGCCCTTCCTGGATAGGATTCGAGCTCTCACTTGGCCACTGTCCTCATCCCCCTAACCTCGCCTGCTCTGCTAGTTCACCTGACCCCCCGAGGCCCCTATAGGTACTCGAGTTAGTGACACCTGGTGTAGTGTTGTGGTGGTTGTTTATTTTAATCAAAATCTCATTGAACTTTATTTTCATTATATAAAAGTCACTGATTTTCTCCAACTTTGGAGGGAATATCATGTTTGGGATGGTCTGACTTAAAATATGGCTTTTGTGGTTTACCTGTATTTCACTTTCTAGGAGGCAGGTTGGGTGGGGCACTTCAAAGAGGAATTAGACATCTTCAGAGCAGCTGGAACCAAGATAAAATCTGTATCTCAGGAAAAGCTTGCTATAGGTGCCAAGACAGTACGGACCAAGAATGCAAACAGCACCAGTGTCAACGTCAAATTGAAATTTTCCTCCAGGGCTAACTATACAGAGGATGCCTTACTCTCTGAGGAGCAGAAGAGGTTTATTTGTTTATTTAAGCATGACCAGTACATTAGGCAGCAGTTTGTTTTCAAGGCTATATCAAAATGCCCTGCATGGTCAGAGACATCTTAAAGGTGCAGTCCTGGATGCTTCTTGGTCATCTCCCCAACAGTGTGGCAGGCAGCTGGGGGCCACAGGGGAGGGTTGGGAGTAGGGTGGGGGGAGCAGAGATGCTTTTGCAGCTGCTCCTAATGAATAACTGTGGCTTGCATACCATCAGCCCCCATTTCTTGCATCTCAGCAGACACCCCTGCCTCTTCTTTTGAACTGCTCCAAGGCTTCTGATGGTTTTCCTTATATTGATCCAAATCTTCATCCTTGTAACTTCTACACCATGGACCTGTTCTGGAGCCATGCAGAACAATGGCTTCCTCTTGCACAGCACAGCCCTGCAGATGTCTGCCTAGTGGTCTCCTCTGTTTCGTGAGCTGGCTGACCTTCCCTGCTTGGAGGGGATGGGGTGTGGGCGGGGTCGCAGATAGACCAGGTGGAGGCGGTTGAGACAGTGTTGCTCACAGGTGGCTCCCAAGCTGGCTGCTTCTGCTCGGAAGCCTGGGTTTCGTATGAAGCCCTTCCTCTCCAGAGGCTCCTGGTGCCAGCCTCAGAACCTCTCTGCCAGCTGCTGGGGTCTGAATCTTCTTAGGAAACTTTGGTATTTGGTGGTAGAAATTGCAAGAACTTCACCAGAAGCAGAGGATGGTCAAGGGCTGTTAGCTCAGTGTCTGATGGCTGCTAGGAGTCAGGGGAGTGAGGCCCACTGTGGGCTTGTTGGTTGGCTGCCCCACTTTGAGACGGAATCTGCTAGACCCTCATCCTGCTTGAGTCTGTCTCTCTGCTCTTAGGTTCGCAGACTGAAATTGTCCAACCCAGACCTTCAAAATCCTTAGGAACTCCCTCCAACACCACTTCCTTGCAGAACGAGCCCCTCCCTGCTTGGGACCTTGGGCTTATCACTTAGGAAATGCCCTTCTGGTCTGAGTATTTCTAGTGTAGACAAAGGGTCTTGTCTGGCTCTCCACAGTCATCTGGCGGCAATTTTCTGTTTTTACTGTAGTTGCCTAAGTGTATCCTTTTATTGAGTCATCCTTTGCCTGTTATTTTCCTTTCACCTTTCCCTAATCGTTTTTTGAAGACTTGCCTTTCTTGGGACCTTTCTTCCACAGATAGATGTGGTATTTGTGAGCTGTGGTTATTCTAGGAAGAGTTATCTCTTGGGAATGCCAGGGACTGTCTGTGACTACTTGGCATCTGGAAGATGCTGGATCTTTATGGTAGGGAAGAAGATGGGCAGGTGCCATCTGAACTGCCTGGAGAGGGTTAGAGTTGCAGGATGGTGGGTGGGTGGATGGTGTTTCCATATATCCATCTCCCTTCCCACTTTCTTCCTTCTATCCCCTTCCCCACACTCCCCACTTCTTGTTTTGGAAAAGGAAATGGCAACATCCATTTCTAAGTAGCGTGACATCTCAGTATAACATCATTGTTGTTTCTTAATCCGGGGCCCTGGCCGTTCCCTAGCTGACCTGCTCGGCCTTCCCTGGGCACTTCCTTGCATCTGAATCAGAAGTAGAGGGGTCTTGGACTTCCCTGGTGGTGCAGTGGTTAAGAATCTGCCTGCCAATGCAGGGGACACGGGTTCGATTCCTGCTCTGGCAAGATCCCACATGCCGTGGAGCAACTAAGCCCGTGCGCCACAACTACTGAGCCTGCACCCTAGAGCCTGCGAGACACAACTGCTGAGCCCGCGTGCCACAGCTACTGAAGCCTGCGTGCCTAGAGCCCGTGCTCCACAACAAGAGAAGCCACCGCAATGAGAAGCCCGTGTGCCGCAACAAAGAGTAGCCCCTGCTCACTGCAGCTAGAGAAAACCCCGTGCACAGCAACGAAGACCCAATGCAACCAAAAATAAATAAATAAAAAAAAAATAAATTGGGGGAAAAAAAAAAAAGTAGAGAGGTCTTTTGTCTCAAAGAGTTGTTCCGTTAACTGGTATTACCCAAAGTATTACCTTTGGGTAATACTTGGTGACAAAATCCAGTTGGTGCTGTAGGTGTTACATGGAAAAGCTAGGGGCATGGAGCATGTATGTGTGGAGTATGAGCAAGGGTCTTTTCTTTGCGGGGAGATCAAATGTTCCTTCTGCAGGAGCATCTGTCCCTATCAGAACCCCATGGCTTGTGGAATGGCTTTGCGTGAAGAAACAGCCTATCTGGAGCCCATGTCACTCCTGTAGTGCGGGGAGCTAGTCAAACCTTCAAGAGGAGAAGTGCCTATCTTCCATCCAGAATCAAGATTAATTGATGTTGTTTAATGGAAACAAATTGAATCTCTCAGCAACCCTTCCCATTAGGCTTCCAGTAGTGCACTATTCTATGGAGGCCAGGCGAGTTCTTTAGAATCAACAGGTTCTTGGAAACAGCTGACTCCTTGAAGCTGTTCATGTCTTTCCTCAGAATGGCTGGTGGGAAATGGAGAGAAAATACCTTTAAGTTACTGGGCTGAAGGTGTAATTCTCATTTGCCTGTGATTTGCTCGACCCACTCACATTGTTGTCACATTTGATCTTCCACAGCCTGTGGGGCAGGTAGAGCTGGGTTATTATCATCTGTATTTTATAGATGAGGAACTCTCTGGAACACCAGTCCCTCAAGATGTCTGCTCTAAAAAGGGCTGTGTGTTCAAATAGGCATGGGAAGCATTCTAGTGTGTTCCCTCCTTAGAGAGTCATAGAGCACAGCTGCATAATAAAGGCTCTGATAAGTCCTATAAAAAAAAAGAAAATATTTAACCCATTGTTTCCTGAACTCATTAACTGAGGGCCTTTTTTTTTTTTTTTGACACCTATTGGCATCTTCTGGATGTTCAAACTTTTTCTGTAAATGGCCAGATAGTAAACATTTCAGTCTTTGTGGGCCATATGGTCTCTGTCTCAACTACTCAGCTTTGCTCTTGAGTGCCAAAGCATCCATGGACAATAGAGAAATGAGTGGGTGTGGCTGTGCTCCAACAAAACTTTATTTAAAAAAATAGGCTGTGGGCTAGATTTGACTCATGGACTGTAGCGTGCTGATCCCTGTTCTAGAACAAGCATCCTTGGAGAAATGCTGCTTGAAGTGTCCATAGTCCTACATAGGGACTGCACTCCCAGCTCTCAGAACAGGTGGCATGGTGGCAATGTCTCATTGAATGTGGCTCAGAGGTTGGATGCTTTGCTCAGGGTGTATGACTGCCAAATGCCATCAGAGATGTCACCCAGGCTCTTGACTATAAATTCTATTTTTCATTGTTTTCTGCTTTGCTGGAGCGAAAGACCCAGGAAGGGGGCAAAATGCACTGAGTACCTGCCTGTGCAATCAAAGTGATATACACATAGGTGCATGTGGGTGTTTGCGTGCAAGTTGGTCTGAATATGACCATGGCGTTTGTGTTGTTAAGCGTGAATGTGGCCAGTGGAAAAGTTATCCAGTTAGAGGTCTTTGTTTCAAAGCATGTAATGGGAGGTGCTAAAGAGATTCACCAGTGCCGTTTAAATTGAGGTCTGCAGGGAGAAATCAGGAAGGTATTCAATCAATGTACAAGAATTGACTAAACACCTAACATGTGCCCTCACTTTAATTAGAACTTTTGGTTGCAACAACAAAAACCAGATGAAGCTGATGGTAGTGAAAATGGAGTTTATTATAAAGATGCAGGGTGTTATCTGGAACCCAGGTGGGGAAATGAAGTTGGCCTCGGACTGGACTGGGATCAGGAACGGGGTGCTAGGGAGCCCTGGTTTGTTCTAGATGTTAATTGGTGTACTTTCTCTCATTGTGGCTTCTCTCTGTACATCGGCTTCACTCTTCCTTCTTAGCAAACTGGCCATTTCTGATACATGTACCTTACGGGTGTACATGGTTGCCCACAGCTCCGAAGTTCATGTTTTAGCTTGAGTCAGTGCGTGGAAAGATTGTCTCTCTTACTCCTTCCCTCTGTCTCTCTCTCATTTACCTTCTTTTCCTCCTCCCTCGCTTCAGTATTGCTGGGGAAGACACTCTGATTGGCCCAGCTTAGGTGGTCCCTGAACCAGTCACTATGGACAGGAATGTGGGGTTAACAACACAACTCTGCCAGCCAGGATGCTACCGGTGGGGCAGGCACTTTCCAATGAAGGAGGTCTATACAGCCCTGCCCTGACTAGGCATTAAGCAGGTGCAAGGTGAAACAGAATATTTTTATCCGTTGACATTTATAAACTAGCTGGAAGGTAAAACAAATACTTAGTGGCAATGAGGATGTCAGATGTGCTAAATTGTTTCATTAGGCAGTGATGAAGATAATAGTATAAATAAGGGACTAATTTTGCTGTATAGACATTGAGTGCAAAAAGAGAGACAGAAAAGGGCCGTGGGCTGGCATCACCAGGAAGGGTTTTAGGCAGCAAATATATGTTCTCTGAGGGCGGATGGGAAACAAAAAATTCGACCAAGGAAATGGGCCTGGGTAAAGACATAGAATTACAGACATGAGTGTGGTCTGGCTCCTTAACAAGATCGGGGAAGTAACTTTAGAGCAGTGGGAAGTGCTCTCAGGGAAGTGGGAAACATGGCTGGAGGCACGGTCCACCGTGGTCTGGTTCACTGTAGCAGAAGGGGGCAGGTGGGGCTGTAACAGGAGGGCCTGGAAGCTAGAAGTCCAGCCCCTGGGGGAGGGGCCTCCAGCTCCACAGAGGCAACAGGAGTCCAAGCAGGTGCGGGTCTATCCAGGTGGGAGTGCTGGGTGTCTGGGATGGGGGTTCTGCATGGTGCCAGCAAGACAGAGCAAAAAGCAGGGCCTGGCCAAGGGGTTGGGTAATTCAGAGACAGGACCCAGGTGCTGAGGAATAAGGCAGATACTGTTGCCGGAGGGTGGGACAAGGCGGGACTTGAGAGAGCGGGGATTGGGGTACAAGACAGAATCCCAGGGCATCTGAATCGGGCCATGGCGTCGCAGCAGGACCAGCAATGAGAACGGAGTTCAAACTCTCCTCTTCCCTTTCCCTCACTGAAACTTTCCTGTTCTCTCTCCCATTGCCCAGGACCTCATAGCTGACGATTAGCTACTCATCTGGGGAGTCAGTGATCGATGCAGGTGTCACCCATTTTAGGGACTTTTGCATTGGAACAGAAGCCACAAGTGCCTTAAACCAAGAGAAAGAAAGTGCATGGGGTTTTAGGATGGAGATACTAAGTGTGACATCAAAGATTCCATTGGTGCCCCTTCGTTTGGGGACAGGATTAGTAGAAAAGATGCCAGCTGTCCAGCAGCGAGGGAGCTTTGGCCCTGGACCTGAACACTTTTAGAGCAGCAGATGTGAGGCCATCACAAAGCAGCTAGGCAGCATCTTTAGGGAGGAAATAGCAGCCAGCATAGATACTATCTGAGGACTAGTTGGCTTCAGAGGAGGCCTTGTCTTGGTGTTCATTTGCAGCTAAAAGAGGCGGGGGGGCAGAAAGACAGGGGCATGCAGGATTTGGAGTTGGGAGAGAGGGATTTGGGTTCTTGACCCACCACTCTCTCACTGGGTGAAGTTACTCAGTCCCCCTGAGCCTCAGTGCTCTCCTCTGTAAATTGGGTCACAGTAACCACCATGGTAGCCTGTGTGCCCATCCCTGCCACACATTAGATGCTCAGTATATAGGTGTTATATCTAAACCTCGACTCCTACTTAGAATCACAGAATTTGCCCAAATGCCCACCCTAGGCAGGAGTCTCTGATAGCTGTGAAGCTTCTTATTAGAACCTCCCATAGCAAGGCACTGACCACCTCATAAATAAGACCATCCCATTATTGGAAAGATTTGCTAGAAAGGTCTTCCTTGAATAGAACTGCAAGTCACCTCCTTTGGAACAACCAGAATAAGTCTAAGCTTATTCCCATGGTAACGTCTCCATGCTGTGAGGACCGCTTTCATCTATTCCTAAGTCAGTGATGGGGAATAGTTCGTATCTAATGTGCCATCTGTGCCTCTTTATGGAGAGAACTCTCGTTTGGGGACAGAACGATCCCCAACCAAGTGCCAACTGTAATGGATTGGTAGTGGCTGCTGGAGAGCTGTGTTGAGAAGGATTCTGAGGCTGTGTTCCAGGGTCAGTAGGAAAAGATTATATCTACCATGTGCTTGGGGGTGAGCAGTGGTGGTATATGTGCTAGGTATTTGTTTTCTCTGCTAGGCCTTCTCATGTTAGGTTCTTCCTTTGTGCTTAAGGTGACTTGTTCCCTCACCTTCTGTTCTCTTTTTCCTGCCACACTTCAACTTATCAACGTTTTAAAAGCCATCTGGCTGCCAGATCTTCTACCTCATTCATTTCTAGGGTGGATTTAACCAATCTGGCTGGCCGGACTGGGGTTTTTCCTAGAGCAATATTTTTCCCAAATAGAGGAGGACCATTTTTGAGTTTGCAGCCCACTGATAAACCTTCCAAATTATTAATATCCCTTAAAATATGGAGCCCAAGCTAAGCACTGTCTTTTGGAAGTACTTGGAACAATATGGAGGCCAGCGAGACTCACAACACATCCCTTGATCCTGGTAATGCAGCTGAAAGTTCGCATTAGCTTTTTCCCTGTGTTTATAAAGCTGAAGCTCAGAGACTCTGCTCCTGAGTCTGAGGGTGGTGGTGGAGGAGGTGGGAGGGAGGATGGAAGGAGAGCCAGACCCGCCGGCAGCATCTCCTCCTGCCCCTGCGCGCCTGCGCTTCTGCTCTCCTCCCTTGCCTCGTGGGGAGGGGCCCCTGGCCCCTTCGGGTGGAAGAGCTTCCGCTGAGGCCGCGGGAGCGCCCTGCTTCCTCTTTCTGCCCTCACAGTTCTCTGCTGCCTCTGTGAATCTCTTGGTACTTTGGCTTCAACAAGACTAGGGCCTGCAGCCAGTACAGCGAGGTCCAAAGGGCCCAGGTGTCCTTGTCACAGTAAGGTGGTCTGCCCGAAAGGTCCCTGGACCGCTCTGTGTGTCCTTGAAGTGTCTCCCATTCTGCAGCACCACAGAAAACCTAAGGGTGATGCAGGGATTTCCTCATAAAGCTCACTGTGTATAATTAATGTCCTGCCCTTTATCCTTTATTTTAAATTAACGTTCTTCCTTTCTGGGGTGTGTGTGTGTGTGTGTGTGTGTGTGTGTGTGTGTGAGAGAGAGAGAGAGAGAGAGAGAAATTATCCTTTCTTAAACAGTTGGGGTAGTTTTTTCTCCTTAATACCCTTTGCAATGTTGGCCACCCTTTGTAGACAGCCCCCACCATTTTTTTGGAGGGGCCGTGGATTTTACTGAACCGTGAAATCTGGTCTGAAAACTAGAAGCTTGTCCAAGGTGAGGCCCATCAGGACTCGATATGCCTTCTGGAGGGTCTGGAAAATGCAATCTGTCATCCCAGTGAGGCCACTGAGGCACAGGATTGGGCAATGGGTGGCTTTTATTAGTAGTTCAAATTTCCCACAGCCCAGGTTATTTTAAAGTTGGTGGTGTTTGGAATTGTGGATTTGGGAGACTTCGTTGATGAGTGCCAGCCTTGTCGATTTTTAGCGTGGCTCTGGCAACTGACTTAGCCCCTTAGTACCTCAGTTTCTCTGTCTGAGTCAGAACAGCTGTGCCCTTTTCCTAGGGTTGTAAGAGTGATTGTCAGCGGCACTGTTTAGCTGCAAGATCCATCAAATGCTGCCCATTATTGTAGTTATTTCTGATAACGTTCAGCTAGCATTTATCATGGCTTCCACGACCCTGTGGACATTCAGCTTTTGAAGGGTGGGGGAGGGTTCAGAGACTGATGCAGAGATGACAGGGTGGGGTTACCCCATGAGGCACTTTGGGGGACAGTTCTCTGCATGGACTGTCCCCTGCATCGCAGATGTCCCCTGGCCCCTGCCCACTAAGTGCTGGTAGTGCCCGCCAGTTTTGTGACGTTGCCCACAAATTTTGCATTCTCCTTGGAGGGATGGTCCTGCCTCCAGGGGAGAGCCACCGACTGAGTGCTTTGGAATGGTCGGAGGCAGAAGTAGATGCAGTATGGAAAAGAGGGGTCTTTAGAGAATGGCCTGGTGGGTGATAGTCTTAAACTGTGCATATTAGCAGTTGCATATTAGTCTGTTCTGGGTATTGAACAGAGAGGGAGCCTGGGTGTCACAGAAGGAGCATAGGGGGTCTGCCCCCTGGGAGGCAGGGGGTCTGCACTAAACCTCCCATTTGCTGCTAACTAGTTGGGGGACCTTGAGAAAATCTCTTCTCTTCTCTGTAAAAGAGGGTATGGAGAAGATGGTCCTTTTCAGCTCTGTGGCTCCAGGATTTAAAGGGGAAATGGCTTAGATTTGAGTGAGACCAAAGGAAGAACTTCCTACAGGTCATGCTATGAAGAGGGAAGAATAGGCCTGACTTCTCACCTTTGTTTGGGTTGAAAAAGATGAAATCTGTTAGGAAGGCCAGATTGGAAGAGCTGACCTGCTGAAATTGCTTCCTGGACCCTCTCATTCTCTTCATTTTAATTGTTTGTTTAAATTTAGTTCATTTTTGAATATGTAATATAGACACATATAAAGCACAGTAAATATAGTGGAAAGTATTCCCATCCACCAAGCTCCCCTTCCCCAAAGGCCACTTCAGTTTATCCTCCCAGAGAGTTTTACTCTCATTCTTTTAGAGCTGGGACTGCGAAGATAGTTTTAAACATGCTTTGGTTGTTATGCCTTTAACTTTCTGGTCTGAAGGGTGAGAAATTTGATCCTCCTATTGCATGTGGTTAGTTTCCTACAGTGAATTTTCCCTATTAGTCATAGTTTCTTTTTGCCACTCTTGGGTAGAGATACAGCCCTTTTCTTCTCTTGCCACATTCCCCCACTCCCAAGTTCCCCATCCTTCATATGAATCAAGGAATTTCATAAGCACAGATCAAACTTAAGATATGACATCTGGATGCCTCGCAGCTTCTCCCTCCGTGGATTTCAGAGGGGGCTCATTTTACGTAATTGTCTATTTTGATTATTTCCAAAATGGTTTCATATCCTTATGTTCTCTTTTGTCTTGGAGCTTAACTCGATCCTGCAATGAACTGCTTTGTTCCTCGTCGGGTGTTGTAAAGTTTTTGCTTACTGAGTGGGAAGCCCTGTTGGATGTTAACCATATACTGAGGGAAGAACTCTGGACTCGGAGGGAGAAAATCTGGTTTTGAGTGCAAAATAAGCTTCTTTCTTGCTGTGTGATCTTTGGCAAGCTGCTTGGCCTCTCTGAACCTCTGTTTCCTCATCTATAAAATGAGTGCTACCTGCCCTATAGGGCTGCTTTTAAGCTTAAATAAAGCAATGAGTGTGAGTATATTTGCAAACTGTTAAGAGGCTTACAGTTATAATTATTGTCATGCTTTTAAAAAGTATTTTTTAAACTTCTGGATACCAGAGATAGAGTGGGAAATAAGCTTAGATTCTTGTGTGTATTGGTGGAGGTGGTGTAGGGGGATAAGGGAAGGCAGGGAACTGGCAATAAAAAGGTTAACTAGTAAACAAGATAAATTCAGATAATAGTAACCATTAAAAAAATAAAATAGTAATAGAGAATGAAGGGGGGTTGTTGGAACTTCTGATAAAAGATCAGGAAAAGCCTCTCTTAAGTTGACACCTGCATGTCATGTGAAAAGCTGGAGAAGAGAATCCAGGCCTGGGAAGCAGGGGGTGCAAAAGCCCTGGGGCAGGAACAACAAGCTTGGAGAATTAAAAAAAGAAAAATGGGGAAGGAACTGTAACAAAGGAGGTACAGAAAGAATAAAGCGAACAAGATAGAGAAGGATACAAGAACTGGGAGAGATTGGCCAGAACAGGGTCATAGAGGGCCTCGTGGACCATGTTAAGAGCTTATATTTTATTCTACATGCAATTAGAGATTTTAAGCAGGGAGATGACATGATCAGTTTTCTCCTTTAGAAGGATCCTTCCTCCTAGAACGTGAAGAATAGATTGTGGGTAGGTGAGCAGAAGCAGTGGAACCAGTTAGGGGTGTGTGCCATCATCTAGGCAAGAGAGGATGCCTGCACAGCAGAAGATGCACAGATGAAGTCTTCCTGGAGGTGTTTGAGTATGAAGCTCATGCAACTTTTTCCACAGGAAAAGGACAGTCTCTGGTGCGAAGTAGGATGTTCTCTTTTCCTTTTCCCATCTGCTTTGTTCTCGTAGGAGTGTGGAGGGAGTTGAAGTGGGCACAGGGAAATTCTGCATTTCCTTTTCAGATGATGCAGGGTTTGGGACTACATATTCCTATAATTAATCAACAAGCATTTATTGACTGAAGGAAGGTTTTTCTAGGCCTTTGGTTTTCACTTCAGGTCAGCGTTTCCTGTGGACAAACTGGGCATCTGCCTAGAAGCCTGACAAGGAACAGTCCACATGATTTGTATTTTCAATGGGCACAAGAAGCAGTAGAGACACCAACTCAGGGCCACCCATATGACAGTGCAGGTTGTCCCCTGCACAAGGGCACTTGGCTAAGAGGTGGGGCCTGAAAGCCAGTTCAAACTCTGCTCACCAAGCATTTGCCCTGGCGTGGAGGTGTGTCAGCAGGGAGAAGGGGCTGCCCTTTTCTGATTGGCACCAAGGCTCATCTGGGTTAGCAGTAGCACTTTCCAGCCCTTGGGGTTTCTGCTTTGTGGCCCGGTTTCCAAGGTCTGTCTTCACCTTTTCTATTCCAGTCAATTAGCGTTTGTTTTAAGAAGTATTTATTGAATACCTACTGTGTACCAGGCACTGGGTTTATACTGATGAACAGACAGACACACTTCTTGCCCTCCCAGAGTTTATAGTCTAGTGGAGGTCATTCCATCTTTCTTCATAGCAACTGGAGAGCTTTCTTTTGGGGAAGCCTGAGCTGATCGCAGCCCCTGTTCTCTGAGACATGAAATATTAACATCTGACTTGGAAGCACCTCTGGGGGTTGGGAAACAATGACCACCACCCACAATACACATGCACCTGAGTCCAGACTTCCAGGGAGATGGGTCCAGCGTGGCTATGGACTGTTATTAGCTCAGCTACTTCATTGACCTCTTATTAGGAGAAGCCAAAGGAAAAAACAAAAGTCATTAGGAAAGGGTAAGATTTATCCTTGAGCCTTAGAGTCTTCATAAAAATTCTGCTTAAAATATGTACACTTTTCTGTATGTTTATGACACTTCAATAAAAAGTTATGAAAAAGCTACTTAAGTTTGTTGAGTTGTCAGGGTCTGGGCTTTGAGAATTCAAGACAGGGAGATAGGCCAGCCATATAAGTCAGGCCTCCCAGGGGTCTCTGTGTCTTGAGAGAGTCCTCAGGCCCTTGATTCCATTCTTTAGCTTAATGAATAAACAGATTATTTTATCTGCGTTTGAGGAATCCATTTTTTTGCCAGCCAAGCTCACAAAAGATTGTTTCATAAGCCCTAGTATCCATAGATGGATTAACACTGGGAGATCCACCTCTCCTGGGCATTTGTTCTCCCCAGCTTCAAGGTAGCTGGGAAACAGAATTAGTCAGTTTGTTTGGGAAGCTTGGAATGAGAGAAAGAGAGCTGGGTGGTTTTCAGATTTTTTTTTTTCCAGGCTGTGGTGGAGCCAGGAGAATGTGAAATTCCATACATCTTGTGACCAGATGTGGCATCTTTAACTGGGACTCAGCTGTATCAGCAAAACAGAGTCAATTTTAAACAATGCTCCTTTATTTACCTGTTTATTTTAATATTTACATTGTGTTTTTTAAGATTATAAAAGTAATGCCCACTTTCCCCTCAATGGTTTATTGAGAAAATGTTCAAACATATAGCAAACATGCCGAACTAAAAAAATCATATATCAGAAGTGTCCCATAAAGAGAGTAAAACGTTCTCATAATCCTGCCTCCTGGAGAGAAAATGCCTATTACCTGTTTCGTATATATTCCTCCAGATTTTTTTTCTATATGTATATGAAGATATATTATTATGATTGCCTGAACTATCATATAATATTATTCATACTATTTTCCTTCTTTTAAAAAAATTAACAATATATCTCAGACATCTTCACATGTGAGAATTTATTGATCTATTTCATTCTTTTTTTATATAAATTTATTCATTTATTTATGGCTGCATTGGGCCTTTGTTGCTGCGAGGGCTTTCTTTAGTTGTGGTGAGTGGGCTCTAGAGCACAGGCTCAGTAGTTATGGTGCACAGGCTTAGTTGCTCTGCAGCATGTGGGATCTTCCCGGACCAGGGCTCCAACCCATGTCCCCTGCATTGACAGGCAGATTCTTAACCACTGCACCACCAGGGAAGTCCTATTTCATTGTATTTGTAAAGTAGCTTTACTGAGGTATAAGTTATATGCCATCAAATTTACCTGTTTTAAGTGTACAAGTCATTAAATGGTTAGTAAAATTTCAGAATTGTGCAACTAACCACACAGTCCAATTTTATTTATTTATTTTTAAATTTTTATAAATTTGTTTATTTATTTATTGGCTGTGTTGGGCCTTTGTTGCTGCGCGCAGGCTTTCTCTAGTTGCGGCGAGCGGGGGCTATGCTTCGTTGCGGTGCGTGGGCTTCTCATTGCGGTGGCTTCTCTTTGTTGCGGAGTACGGACTCTAGGCACCCAGGCTTCAGTAGTTGTGGGATGCGAACTCAGTAGTTGTGGCTCGCAGGCTCTACAGTGCAGGCTCAGTAGTTGTGGTGCATGGGCTTTGTTGCTCCGTGGCATGTGGGATCTTCTCGGACCGGGGCTCGAACCTGTGTCCCCTGCATTGGCAGGCGGATTCTTAACCACTGCACTACCAGGGAAGTCCACAGTCCAATTTTAGAACTTTTCCATTACCCCTAAAAGATTCCTCGTGTCCGTTCGCAGTCACCCCGATCCTCATCTCTATTACCAGGCAATCTATTTTCTGCCTCTGTAGATTTGCCTTTTATGGGCTTGCATATAAATGGAATTATAAACACAGTATATGTATTTTGTGTGTGTCTAGCTTCTTTTAGGGAGCACAGTGTTTTTGAGATTCTGTCCAGTTGTAGCATGTAACAGACCTTGGTTGCTTCTCAATACTACTCCATTTTAGGATATACCACATTTTGTTTGTTTACCAGTTGGTGGATATTTAGGTTGTTTCCAGTTTGGGGCTATTATGAATAATGCTTCTACAAACATTTGTGTACAGATCTCTGTGTGGATACATTTCGTTCTTTTTGAGTGCATGTATAGAGTTGCATTTTATGGCTGTCCATTAATGTATTTAGCCAAACCCCACTGATGGCCATTTACTTGGATTTTGATTTTTTTGATGAATAATGTGTATTGGACATCCTTATATATATATATATATCTCTTTGGTGAATGTTTTGGAAGGATATATATTTACAAGGGGAAGTTCTGAGTCAACAGATGTAAACATTTGACAGTTCAATAGCTGGTGTTAAGTTGCCTTCCAAGAGAAGCTGCACCAATTTATACCTCCCACCCCCAGCAGCACAGGAGAGTAGCTGTTTTCCCATGTACTTGTTGTGTGCAAGAATGAATATTTTATTGTATATTAACACATATATGTGGAATCTAGAAAAACGGTACAGATGAACCAATTTGCAAGGTGGAAGTAGAGACACAGACGTAGAGAACAAACGTTTGGAGACCAAGCGGGGAAAGGGAGGGTGGGATGAATTGGGAGATGGGGATTGACATATATACACTAATATGTATAAAATAGGTAACTAATGACAACCCACTGTATAGCACAGGGAACTCCACTTTGCTATACAGTGGAAACTAACATGACATTGTAAAACAACTGTACCCCAATTAAAAAAAAGAATGAATATTTTCATTTTTTTAAATCTCATAAATGAAAAATGTCTCATTGTCATTTTAATTGTTATTTCTTTTATTATTGGAGAAGTTGTTGACCATTTATATGTCAGTTTCTTAATATTTTACTGGTTTATCTTTTCCTATGACTTTGAAATAATTCTATGTATTTTAGGAAGTTGGCTCTTTGCTTATAAAATGAACTGCAAATTTTTCATTCCTCAGCTTATCCTTTTTGTTTTTTTCCCATCAGAAACTCTGTTCATGGTAGTGTGCTATACAGATATTTTACGTTTTTGAGTACTCATATTTGTTAGGGAAAAAAGGATCTGTGAACATTTTACAAGTATCACTTAGATATTTATAATATCCCCAGAAGGAGGTGAGGAAGGTAAAATATTGATAGGGGAGAAAGCTGAGGAATGCAATATGTGCTTCATCTACCAAACAGCTGAATGGGTGAGATTTTTTTCAACTCTTTATAGTTGTTTTGGTGTCACATAAGCACAGCTTCCACGTGTTAGTGCAAAACCTGAGAACTGAATCTGGATATTTTTTACTTCCCAGCCCCTTGCTTGTAATAATTATGACAGCTGACGTTAACGGAATCCATACTGTTTGCCATTTGTTCCCATTCCTCCTTGCAGTCACTCTATGAGATATGTAGTTATTTCCTCATGGAAAAAGGCACAGGGGTCTTCGGATAACTTGCTCAGTCATACAGATGGCAGATGCTGGGGCAGGGATTCAGGCTCAGGTTTGCCTGACACCAGAGCCTGTGCTTAACCAAGAATCTCTCATCCTCGCTTCTGAAGCATTCAATGAGTTCACCTAGGTCTGACCAGTAAGGAGATATTTGAGGAGGCCTTTATAAAGGGACACAGATCCTCAGGAAGGTGGAATGTAGAGTGAGAAGGCCACTGATTTGGGCTGCAGGATTTGTGGGTTCTAGTCTTTACTCCCCAAGACTCTTTTCTTGTAATGAGAGAAGGCATGTGTTTGCAGCAGAGTCCAGGGAGGCGGGGGCAGAAAGAGTGGACCCTAAGACCCTTCTGGGTTTTCTGTTTGCTCCATGGTAGGAATGAGCTGGCTGTTGGCAATTAGATCTAGGCCCAATGGAGGGAAATTGGGGTAGTGGGAGAAGAGAGGTGCTTTAAACTCCGAAGTCAAATGGTGTCTAGGTGAGTATGGCTCTGCCTGGGATATTTGACCCTAGGTGATACTGTTGCCTAACCTGGATAGGCAATGGGGATATTGAAGACCTAGAAAGGATATGATTAAAATCCCAAAAAATCTTGGGGATCCAGGAAAGGGTAGATATACTCTTGCTCATGTATTAGCTACCTAGGAAGCCTAAGGTTCCAAGGGCAACTGTGGGAGGGGACACAAAGATGAGTCAGTGTGGCCTGTTCTCAGGGGACTCACCATCTGGGTAGGGAAATGGGATCTATTCAGACATTACTCGAACTCAGGCAGAAGTGGTGACATGAGAGTTTCAGATAAAGAGCTTGGGAGGCAGAAAGAAGGAGCACCGGCTTCGAAGTGAGATAGACCTGGCCTTGAGTTATGTCCTATGATAATGACAACAACATCATTTGTTGAGCATGTACCATGTATGTTGCATGGAGTGGCAGACAAGGGGGTCCCCTTCAGAACTGAAGGACTTATCCCCAGGTCCTGGAGAGACTGTTGGCTGTCAGCCCTCTTTGAGAAGGGCCCCTGCTGAAGGGAGCTGCATAGTCCCAGATTATGCCCCCTTCCCAGCCCTAGGTATCCCCTCCTCCAAACCTGGACAACTTGAAGAGCCCACTCAGCTTCAGTGCCTCCACTGAGACTGCATTGTGGCTTGGCTCCTCACTCTGTCCAGTCCTGCTTCCTTCCCCTTCCTATCACAGGTTTTGAAAAGAAGAACATACCCTAAAACACTCCTGTATGATGATCTCCATCTCAGAGTTTGCTTCCCAGGGAGCCCAATCCATGACACATAGATGATCTATTCTCACGAGAGACCACTGAGCTGGATTGCTTATTCTGTTTTAAAGATGAAGTAATTCAGACGTAGGGAGCTTGGATGGCTCGCCCAGGGACAGTATGTGGCACATCTCGAGTTCAAACTAAGTCTGTGCTCAAAGTACAGTCTTTCTATATTGCCACCCTGTAGGTGTGGGACTTTAAGCAGTGGAAACCATGGGGTTATGAAATCAGGTTGCTGGAAGGGAACTCAAAGTTCATTTGGTTAGAGCTCTCATTTCTTAACCTCTGGATCTAAGTTGCTGAGATCCAGGACTGAAAGTCTCATGTCCTGGGAACTCCTTTACTCCCTCGTGGACCAGGGTCGTGGGTCACCCCATGTGAGGATTGACTGAGCACTCAGTGAATCCATCCATTCAGTCATTCATTCAACAGATGTTCATTGAGCATCTGCTGTGTGCCATGGACCGCTTCAGGGACCAGGGGTACAGCAGTAAACAGAGCAAAGCTCTTGCCCTCTTGGAGTTGCCTTTCAGAGGGGGTGGGGCAGACAGCAATGAAACAGACAAATAAGTACACACTATAATGTCAAGCAATGGTAGGGGCTATAAAGGAAAATGAAGAGAATGCGGGGGATGGAGGGTGCTGGGCTGAGGGCTAGGAAGTGTCCTAGTTTAGAGTCAGGGGATAAAGAAGCTTTCTGGGATGAGGGGACCTTTGGCTAAGGACCTGAATGAAGAGAGGAACTGGCTATACAGAGGCCAGTGGAAGTGCCTTCCAGGAGGGAGGAACAGTGCACGCCAAGGCCCTGGGCATTGGCAGGTTTAAGAAAGTTGAAAGAGGTGTGTGGCAGGCGCATGATGAGCGAAGGGGGAGAGGGGATTGGAGAGGCATCAAGGGGCCATAATCCTGCAGGGCCTGGGGGCTAGGAATAAGGAACTTGGGTTTTATTGCAAGTTGTTTTGGAGAAAGTGAGTGGCATGATCAAGTTTATGTTTCAAAGGGGGTTTTGTGACTGTTATACTGAGAATAGATTGTAACTAATGTCATTTCCATTTCTTTCCTGGATTATTTATATTTCTGTTTCTATTTGGGGACAGTCAGAACGTTGTGGAGGACATAATATTTAAAACCACAGGCTTGGGAATCAGACTCCCTGAGTTCAAATCCTGGTTCCACCACTCCCTGGCAATGGGACCTTGAACTGTTTGCTTAATGTATTTAAGCTTTGACTTCCCCATCAGAAAAATGGAGATGATAACCCACCTAATTTATGAACTGGGTTTGTTATGAGGATAAGATGTGAAAATGCTCATAGAGTTCAGCACAGCACTTGCATTTCTTTTTACAAATGATTTTTATAATTGTGGTTAAAATATAACAGAAAATGGACCATTTAGACTTTTTTTTTTGAGCACATGGCTTGCGGGATCTCAGTTCCCTGGTCAGGGATTGAACCCAGGCGCTCGGCAGCATAAGCACAGAGTCCTAATCACTGGACTGCCAGGGAATTTCCCATTTAAACTTTTTTTTTTTTTTTTTTTTGCGGTACGCGGGCCTCTCACTGTTGTGGCCTCTCCCGTTGTGCGGAGCACAGGCTCCGGACGCGCAGGCTCAGCGGCCATGGCTCACGGGCCCAGCTGCTGGCATGTGGGATCCTCCCGGACCGGGGCACGAACCCGTGTCCCCTGCATCGGCAGGCGGACTCCCAACCACTGCGCCACCAGGGAAGCCCCATTTAAACTATTTTTAAGTGTACAGTTTGGTAGCATTAGTACATTCACATTGTTGTGCAACCATCATCACCATCCACTTCCAGAGCCTTTTTTCACCTTCCCATCTGGTTGCATTAAAACAGTAACTCCCATGATCCTCCCCTAGACTCTGGCAACTACCTTTCTTTCTATCTCTGCATCTGACTTCTCTAGGGACCTCATATAAGTAGAATCATACAGTGCTTGTCTTTTTGCGACTGGCTTATTCTACTTCACATAATGTCCTCAAGGTTCATCCTTATTGTAGCATGTGTCAGAATTTCCTTCCTTTTTAAGGCTGAATAGTATTCCATTGTATGCATATACCACGTTTTGTTTATCCATCCATCCATTGATGGGCATTTGGGTTGCTTCCACTTCTGGCTGTTGTGAATCCTGCACCTGCATTGTATAAGCACTGGATTTATCTTTGCCATAATTTTTATCCTGCTTTGTGTAAGTGCAGGAAAATGATAGGTGCTTAGGACCAGGAGGCAGGAGATGTAGCTTCTAGATTTGTGTGAGGTCAACTCTTTTATTCTGTCTGAACCTCAGCTCTCTCATCTATGAAATGGTGATGCTAATGCCTACTTCAGGGGGCTTGTTGTAAAGATCAAATTAGATATATTCTGCAGACTTTAGAGCTAGGCTGTCCAATATGGTAGCCACCAGCCACATGTGACTGCTGAGCTTTGAAATGTGGTTAGTCCAAATTGTGACATGCTGTGAATGCAAAATGCGTACGTATTTTGAAAACTTTAGTACAGAATAAGGAGAATGTGAAATATCTCAAGTAATAACCTTTTATATTGATTATATATTGACATAATATTTCGGATATATTGCCTCCTCCTGCCTCCTGGTTAAACAAAATATATTATTAAAAGTAATTTTACCTCTATTTTTATTTTATTATTTTTTATTTTTAAAATTTTGTGTATTTTTAAAGTTATTTGTTTTATATTTTATTTTTTGGGCTGTTTTGGGTCTTAGTTGAGGTATGTGGGATCTTTGTTGCAGCATGTGGGATCTTTTGTTGCAGCTCAGGCTTCTCTCTAGTTGTGGTGCTCAGGCTCCAGGGCACGTGGGCTCTGTAGTTGTGGCGTGTGGGTTCCAGAGCACGTGGGCTCTGTAGTTTGCAGCACACAGGCTCTCTAGTTGAGGTGTGCTGGCTCAGTAGTTGTGGCGCACGGGCTTAGTTGCTTTGCGGCATGTGGGATCTTGGTTCCCCCACCAGGGATCGAACCTGCGTCCCCTACATTGGAAGGCGGACTCTTTACCAGTGGACCACCAGGGAAGTCCCTATTATTTTTTAAATTAAAGTGTAGTTGAGTTATAATATTATATTAGTTTCAGGTATATAACATGGTAATTCAATATTTTTATAGATAAAGTTATCCTTATAAACTTATAAAATATTGGCTATATTCCCTGTGCTGTACATTACATCCTTGTAACTTACTTATTTTATGCCTAGTAGTTTGTACCTCTTAATGCCCTCACCTATCTTGCCCCCCACCACCTTTTTTTATCTTTTAATGTGGCTACCAGAAAACTTAAAATGACACTGTGGCTTGCTTCAGATTTTGATTGGATAGCTCTGGTCTAGAGTTCATCACTCATTTTCAGATCTAGATCAGTAATTTTCTGAGTGTTCCTCCCATGGTTAGTTGGGGTCTGAAAGGAGATTCTCTTCCAGAGCTCCAGGCAGACAAGTGATTTATATCACAAAGGTGGTGCACTTTAAATGGTGATCAATGTTTATGGCCCATGGAAGCTTAAACAAGCTGAGAGAATAGGCCCCAGCGTTGCTGCCAATAACATCCAGCCATTAACGTGCAGCCTCCCGGTTCCCTCCACAAAGGGTGGTTTCAGCGTCGCCACTCTGCTGGGGTTGGTGATTCAGCTCCGTGTTCCCCAGCGACAATAGATTTCTTCTTTTCAAAGCCTGACTCCTACGGAGGCCAGGGTTGGGAAGTGGGGAGGGCAGGCGATTTCCCAGCTAAAGCCTCTGTGTATCGCTAATTGTATTATCACAGTTTCTTTAGGGAAAAATCATGCATTTATTTAGGAATTAAAAAATAAGAAGACCCTAGGGAGAGTTAAGATCCATTTGGTACTGTGTTTGGGTGTAGCATTTTTTTCCCCTGTGGGGTAGAGGAGAAAAGAATTTCTATTTTGCAGCTGGAAGAGAGCTTTTGTGTGCACGCCCCTCTCTCTTTCCTCATTTTATCTCCCCACTGATAGGATATTGAGGGAGCTGAGACAACGAGTGTTCCACACAGAAACAGAGATAAGTTTGGAGGCGAAGCCAGTGGGAGATAAGGCACAGCTAGCTCAGGCCTGGAGGAGGGGGGAACAGGGTGGGAGGGCCGCCCCCCCCCC
>NW_006790426.1:1878860-1886239 GCF_000442215.2 Lipotes vexillifer | reverse complement strand
CCCCCCCCCCCCCCCGCCCCGTATCCCCAGGGCGCTTCCCCGCACTAATGCTCTGCCCAGTGTTGAGAGGCCAGTCACCCAGGCTTCCACTCCTGCGGCGTGTTAGGCAGGCAGGCACTCTGCCTTCGCCAGCTTTCCTGAGTGTCACATGGATTTTTGTCACATGTACTGTTCTGCCTTGGGGTCTAAGTAGTTTCCAAGACAGGTCCCAGATGCTTCATGGCTTCTTCATTCACTCTTAGGACGGTGGTCTACAGATGAGAGAAATCACAGATCCCACACACCAGTGGGCTGGGGATGGAGGCAAGCGCTTCCTAGCGTGTGCACCAGTACTAGTGAGGCCTGCCTCCACCTCGCTGTGCTTTGGTGGGGCAGGGGGATGGAAGGGAGCTGCCTGCTGAGCAGTCAGGAGACCAGGTTCCAGCAGGGTGTAAGTCAGTTTGACACATATTGGCCTCTGTTTCATCTACAGAATGGGAATACTGTTCCAGTCCTGCCTACCCCGCAAGGTTGTTATGAGGACCAAATGAGACCTGGGTATGAAAGCAATTTGCACGTTGTAAAGGGCCTTGTGAACGCAGGATGTTGTCTTTGCTTTTCCTGCAAAACCTAGCTTAATGACTTAATTAGTTAATACATATTTTTACAGTCTTACCATGGGCCAGGCCCTGAACTAGGCATGGAGGATATAAACGCCTTTCCTGACCTCATGGACCTCATCGTCCAATGGAGGAAAAGACATAAAGCAGGTAATTGCAATTCAGGGGGTAAGAGCCACAGGAAGGGTAAGATCAGGGGCTGCAGGAGCACAGAAGAACTATATACCCCAGCTTTGGAGCTTGAGAGGGCTTCCTGGAGGAAGTGACATTTAAGTTGTGGTCTGAGGGATGAAAACATGTGGTCAGTTCTCAATATGTGTTTGTTAAATGAGTAAGATAATTAAAAATGCTATGAGCTGCAAGGATAACTGCCCCTCATTTATCAGTTTATAGATAGGAAACTGACCAGAGAGGTTAAATAATTCCCTAAGGGGCCCAGCAAGTATATAGTAGAGTTAGGAATAGAATCCAGGTTCAATGCCCCAGATTTTCCTGAGCTCAGGAGAGTGGGTGAGTGTTCCAGTATAGGGACAGGCTGCAGCTGCAGGGACAAGCTGGGAGGAGCATGGGATATGGTGCTCTCTAGTTTAAAGAGGACAAAACTGTCTTTATGAGGCTGGTTCTCTAGGAAACAGACTTTGAGTTGGAGACTTCTGTGCAGTAAGTTTGTTGAGGATTGCTCTTAGGATCAACGTCTGTGCAGGAGGGAAGGATGCAGGATTGGGCAGAGAGAGAAGCTGACCTGCTCTGAAGTCATATCGAAAGCCTCAGCTGATCTCACAGGGAGCACTGAAGTGGAATGGCCTACAGAGTTGTCATGAACTGGGGAGGAGGCTGAACTTACACCCTCACAGCAACCTGTCACTGGGGTTGGTTTCCCCCCAAAAGGAGCTGTTACCTTTGGAGAGGCCTAGAGCACATCTAGAGATGGTCTCAGCTGAGGGCTGTGGGGTGCCAACCCCATGGGCAGCTGGGGGATGTTACCACCATCCTGGTGTGGGGGAATGGATGCAGGAGAAACAATAGAGGTCTAGGTGGCGAAGGCAAAGTCCAAGGCCTGCAGGCTCAGTGGAGAATCAGGCCGAATGTCAGTTTGGCGGTTCTCACAAAGAGAAAGAAGGGTTCCTAGGGGCTGGACAGAGCTGGGGCAGGAATCTAGGAGGGGGCTCAAGGTGAGGCAGGCAGGCAGTTTCTACCTGGAGGTCTGAGTAGGGGCGGTAAAAACCTCTGCTCTAGACAGGAGTTCAAGGGTGAAGCCCAGGTCTTTGCTAGTGCAGGTCAGGCTAGCACAATCCAGAGTGGCAGCTTGTCCTTGGGCCTCCCTGGGAGGGTTTTCAGCCCCCTGGAACTGGGGGCTCAGAGGTGATTAAGGCTTGGCTTCATAAAAGGCCTGGTATCTGGATTGGCTGGTGTCTTGGGAGGAGACTGTGCCTTCCGTTGGTCCAGCTGTGGGGACAAGCGAGGCAGAGCCTGGAAGATGAAGTGGGAGCTGACACCACTGTCTCTCAGCATCAAGGAACAGTCTCCAGAGTCCCCACCCAACTGCCTCAATGGTGAACTAATTTGGCCTCTGCTCCTACCATAGCTGTTTCCATGGATACATTTCAAGCCTCAGTCTGGTCATCTTCAAAAGCATCAAAGGCAGCAAACCTCATCCATGCATAATCTTTTGTTATAGCCCTTCCCCCACCCCTCCCACCCATCCTCTGAACCGAAGAGACTGGCTTAATTGTGGCACAGTCATCTAGCGAAAGAAGTATTGAACTTTTCCTGGAAGTTTAGGAGACGTGAGTTTGAATCCCAGTCTTGTCATTTATAAAATGCAAATAACAACACCTAGGGCATAGAGTTGTTGTAAGGATTAAATAAGATAAATGTATCTGGAAATGCCTAGCATGTTGCCTGGCCCATGGTGGGTCCTCATTAAATGTTAGTTTCTTTCCTCTCTCTGTATTGATCAGATGCACCACTTAGAAGTCCCATTTCTCCAGGAGCACCCACAGTCTTTGTACAGTGTCTCCTTGAGTGTCACCAGGCACTTGATAGTGACTAAGCTCTCCTTGATGTCAGTTTACTTTCCCTGATGGCAAGCATCACATCCTGTGACTGTGGCCTCATGGGGTATCTCTTCACCATTCTCTTTGCTGACCCCCAAGTTTGGAAGGAATCGAATGGACCAGTGTCCTTGTCTCTCTTCTTAAGGCCAGGCCTTTGCTGGGAGCAAGCTGAGGCACACAGAGGTGGGGGAGGCTCCTTGCCTCCAGAGAGTCTATTCTAGCAGATGGCTCTGCTGCAGCTCTGCTTAGGAGGTTAATGGACACCAGATGTCTTGGCAGGCAAGCTTTCATTTTCTCCTGGAACCACTTAATTTGGCTGAACATCTGCCTTGGCTTCTGGGCTTTTCCATCACCTGAGCTTCAACACTGGTTCAACCACCAATGGATGTCAGGGGAGCTCCCTCTCCCCTTGCCTCACTGGGGGTCTTGGGGTCTACCAAGTCTGATTTGTGAGAGTTAGAGGTGGTGGTCGAGAGAGCACAGAGTGGGATATGGTTGGCTCCTGCCACTGTCCTTCCTGTCTGGTCCGTTGTTACTGAGCCTTCCTGTTGGAAAACTGATTTTAAGCTAACAAAATGGTGTCTGCCTGTTTAAGGAGTATATCCATCTGGACCAGCCTTGGCTGGCTGTCAAGGGGCTGGAGGGTGGGTGGTGTCAAGTCTTTGGAAGTGGCTTGAAGGAGGTGCCTGTATGCTCACCCTTCTCGTGCTGCATGGCCTCTGTTGGTGCATTTCCAGACCACTGGCAGCTGATTACCTCAGGGGGCAGTTGTGACTTGATTTGTGCTTGGAAAGTACCATTGTGTTGTTGATACCACTGGTTTTTAAAGGTTGGTATGTGTCAGAGTGACTGGAGGAGTTTAGTAAGGTGCAAACTGCTGGACCCTACCATGGGATTCAGTAGTGTGTGGTGAAGCTCAGGAATCTGTTGCATTTGAAACAAACACACCAGGTAATGCTGATGCAGGTAACTTTAGACTACTCAGAGCAAGATGACCTGGAACCCTGTCTTTTTGGGGTCTGGACTTGCTTTTGCTTTTTTCTCTTCCAGGGGTGTGCACACGCATCCACGATCCTTCTTCTTTGCCAGGGAAACTGCCCATCCATTAAGATCCAGATCAAAAGTGGCTTCAACTGTGAGAGCTTTTCTGAACACCCCTTTATTGGGTAGAATTACTTGCTTCCTCCTTTTGTTTGCTTCTGTAGCACTTTGCAGGTACTCTTATTGGATGGTACACCTCACTGTGTGTGTGTGTGGTGCTCCTTGAGGACAGGGAGCTCATCTTCTTCGTCCTTCTGTTTACCTTAGAGTGTAGCAGACTAGTGTGTCATAGACGCCAATCAATATTTAGTGACTGAACAAAAGAATCTTGTCCAACCCCCTAATACCATACTCTTACTATATATAGGGTCTTCATAAAGTATATTCAAATAAGACAATTTTAGTTTTGATAATATAGCTCATTTATCTTAAAAAGTATCAATTATATTTAAAGGATGAATACATTTTCTTTTCATGGCTCATGGCTCTAATCTCCATAGGACACAGTTTACTATCTTCCAGGCTGTAGTTATTTCCCCCACCCCCGAAGCACACAAATGATGCCTTGCATATAAATGTCACATTATTAGCCTCTACTTTAAAGAGTTGCTTTAAAAAGATGGCATTGCTTTTAAATGCCATCTTTATGGTTACTAGTCAACCTACAACCTATATGAATTTTGTAATTCCTGAGGCCTTTTTGAAGATTGATTTTTTCTCTCACATTTATACTTCAAAGTCTAGAGGTTAGTCTCCCACTTCTTCTCTGTCATAATTCCTCTATTTAATAGCTCAAATTGCTGTCTGTCTCAATGGCAAGTTTCCAATGGACAGGGACCACGTGTTTGCAATTCTTTTGGGACAGGGCTTAGCACCTCCAGTCATAGTGAAATTTGTAGAGTGCCATATAGTTTATATAGCGCTTTCCCATGATCAATGCTCTGAATCAGGAAAAACTACTATTTCCCCTCTAGGGTCTCACCAGCTAGTAAGGGACATAGCTAACATTTGATTGCAGTTCTACTCCCTCTAAATCCCTTTCAAATATGATATTGCAGTACTAGTTATAATAACAAACAAACAAAAGCACAACCTATACAATGTCCATTGGGAGGAAAATAGTTAAGCGTTGGATGGTGTCTTAACTTGGGCTGCTGTGACAAAATACCACAGACTGGGTGACTTAGAAACCAGACATTTATTTCTCACAGTTCTAGAGGTTGGGAAGTCCAAAATGAAGATGCCAGCATGGTCAAGTTCTTGGTGAGGGCTCTCTTCCTGGTTTACAAATGGCTACCTTCTTGCATATCCTCAAGTGGCATAGAAAGAGAGAACAGTAGAGAGCTCAAGAACTCTGGTCTCTTCCTCTTCGTATAAGGGCACTAATCCCATCATAGGAGCCCTACCCTCATGACCTCATCTAAATTTCATTACCTCACAAAGGCCCCACCTCCAAATAACATCATATTGGGGGCTAAAGGCTTCAATAAATGAATTTGGGGGCAGACACTCACATTGAGTCCATAACAGATGGTCACAGCCATTTGATGGAATGTTACTCAGCCTTTAGACAGGAGGCCTCGGCAGGCGATTTAGCAAGATGTAAAAGATTTTACTGTTATGGAAATGATATAGAATGAATAAGGAAGGAAACTTGGGAAAATGAATACCATTCAACTGGTGGTTGGGGTGAAATGACATGAACGCTTATATTTTGTTTTGTTTTGTTGTTTTGTTTTGTTTTGTTTTAATTTCAGTGACTGTTGCTAGAACATCAGTGTTACTGCAAAACAAAAACATGAAACTGAACCCCTCCTCGTCCCCTGCCTTTGCCACTGCACATTTGTACTTTATTAACGCTTCTGAGGTGCTGATGAAGTGAGAACAACTTTCAGCTCCCAGAGAGCGAGTGTGTGTGCATGAGTCACGGGAGTGTGGTCTGATGCAGATCATTAAGCCTGTGGCAAATGCAGAATTAAGTAACTGATAACAGAGCTCTGGAGCATCCTTCTTGGAGATTAAACCTTTCAGGCTTTTAGCAGCTGAGAGGTACTGGGGATCGGAGATAGCTGGCTTAGAAGGGAAAGGAAGCGGGGCAGATATTGGATGGGGACAGGAAGGAAAATGCATCACGTTCAGGTTAGTGCTCTTTTCTGATATTGTCTGTCGCCTGGAAAAGCATTGGAAAATGTCCCATTATCTGGGGAGAGGGCAGTGTGTCTGCCTGCTTCCTGTCTTTTGCTTACTTGCTTTCCTACAGGCTGGGTTTTAATTTCATGTTCTGGCCTATTCCTACAGCTTGTCTGTGGGTGAGTTTTCATTCTCACTCAATGACTGATCCTGTTTTACATGTGAATGCCCTTCAGAATTCAAGGGGGCGTCCTACACCTTGTTGGGAAGGACCAGGCCTCTCTGCAGCCCTTTCCTTGCACCTGTTCATCCAATACATACATAGGTTGCCCCTTTTTTGTGCTGGGCACAGTGCTAGGTGCTGAGTGTAGACAGATATGGTCTTTCCCTTCACGGAGCTTACAGTTAAACACTGGTTGTTCAGGATGGGCTGCATAATTTGTAGGGCCTGGTAGAAGACGAAAGTGTGGGGCCCTTTATTCAAAAATTATTAAGAATTTATTGCTTCCTTATTACTCCAATCCTCTTATCCCTGTGTGTGAGATTTGAGCAGCCTCAGAAGAGGAGGCTGTCTTCCTTGACTCAGTGGGCCTACAGAGAGACAATTGAACACACATAAAAGGCAAGATAAATATTAAGTAAATATTGGTCGCTTGAGACATGCAGCTAGGCCACACAGACATGCACAGAATGCTCAACTTCTCTGAAAATTATCTGGACGTAATCAAATATGATGATGGAAAGCTTTGTCATTCAAAGTTTTGCCTTGTGAAGCAAATGGATAGGCTGTGATCAGTCTAACTATTATAGGCCTGAAAGACAGGCTTTATAGAAAGGTCTGTTTTCTGTAGTTAACATGGAGTAGAGAGTTTAGCAGTTTTCATAAGGCAACAGATAACCTAACTGAAAGTAATGATAGAACTAAGAGTAACTACAATAGGATAGTGTCACATTTCACAAAGTGTCCTCTAGAATGTTAATTTTTAGAGAGAGAGAAATTTGACAAAATTGGTAATTTGACAAATCAGTTTTAGAAATGCTTCATACTGCGTTCCCTCTTGGAGATTTACAATTCATATGGAAGTCCCATGGCAGCAAAGAAGCCCTCAACACTTTTAGTACAATGTTATTTATGGTAGCTCTTTTAAAAAGTAATAACTAGCTACTCTATCTATCAATATCAATCAACAGGGATTCTGAAAAATATGCTTTGGGAAATGTTGTTGATATACTTCCATACTTTTAAAATGGGTGGTCTAGGGACACAGGATCTGGATTTGAGACCCACTTACAACCATGAACAAGTTACATGGCCTCTTTCGGCCACTGTCTCCCCATCCGTTAAATAATAAAATCCAGGGCTTCCCTGGTGGTGCAGTGGTTGAGTGTCCGCTTGCCGATGCAGGGGACACGGGTTCGTGCCCCGGTCTGGGAAGATCCCACATGCCGCGGAGCGGCTGAGCCCGTGAGCCATGGCCGACGAGCCTGCACATCCAGAGGCTGTGCTCCGCAACGGGAGAGGCCACAGAAGTGAGAGGCCCACATCCCCCCC
>NW_006790426.1:1873766-1878624 GCF_000442215.2 Lipotes vexillifer | reverse complement strand
CCCACCCCCCCCAAAAAAAAAAAAAAAAAAAAAAAAATCCACATCAACACAATTATACAGATTAAATGAGACACTAGGTCTGAGGAAACCTCATGTAAACTGTTAAGCTGTCCTGCAAAACATTTAGTGGCTATTGAAACAATATTGAAATAAACAAGAATTATTTTCTCTGTTTAAGAGTGGGTAAACTGAGTCTTGGAGAGGTTGAGGAGGGAGCCTGAAGTTCCAGAGGCGTTTAATGGCAAAGGCAGTCAGTTTTCTGCTTCACAATTCTCATGAAGATGCGTTTTAAACCAACTCTGCTTGTACATTTTAGTTTAGAAAAGAAATAGGCTACCTCTTTGACAGTCACGCCCCATGGAACAGCTGGAGGCAGACGCTGGCATCAAAATGCCAACTTTCCTTTCCAGCTTTGACATCCGATGTTAGCAGAATGATGAATTCAGAAGTGACAGATTTCAAGAGGATTTGTGTCCTTTCCAGGCCAGCACACCCTGTTATCTGTGAGTCCCCTCTCTATTCAGAAAACCACCAGTGAGGTTGATTGAAAAGGGAAGGTGGCTTTTTTCTGTCATGAATGAGAAAGAACCTGGTGGGTTTTCTGTTATATACCTTTTGGAGGGAGGACAGAATCTTTGGGAAGATGTTTTCTAGAAGAAAACACATTGTTTTTCTTCCTTCTTTGAAGGAAGAGCAGTGCAGTGTGAAAAACATGGAAGCAGGAATTAAGAGATCTGGTTCTTGTCCTGTTTCTTCAACTAAACTAGTCGTGTGATCCTTAGCAGTTCCATCACCCTTTCTGGGTGCAAGTTTCCTATCTTAAAGTGAGAGTTTTGGACTAGTTTGCAAAATTTATGGTTTTTGTGTTCTGCCTTTGTGAATTTTCCATATCTGTATCACCTTTTTATTATTTTTCTGAGTATTTTTCTTTAAACAGCTCCATTCTGTACAAATTATTTTAAAGGGAAACATTACATATTTCTGCAAATGAAACGTGAGCATTGCTGCTAGATATTGAAGGTGACTAAAAACAAAAGCAAAGCATGGGGACTTCCCTGGTGGCACAGTGGTTAAGAATCCGCCTACCAATGCAGGGGACGCGGGTTCAAGCCCTGGTCCGGGAAGATCCCACATGCCGTGGAGCAGCCAGTACTCACAGCAGCAGACGGATAGTGCATGGCCTGGATAAGGTGATCGAGACCGGGCACTAACAGTGTCCTCTACTACAGCAAGTCATCTGATGTTTTATCCATGACCTGACCTGTGGCATCCTCTCCTTTGTTTATATGTTTCCATGGAGAATAAAGCAATGGAACAGAAATCTGGAGCCCTGGGTTCTGGTCTTGGCTTTGCTACTACCCTGTTGTATGACCTTGGAAAAGCTATTCAACATCTCTTGTTTCCTCACCCATGAAAGGAGGAATCATATGATCACTCAGGAGACTTCCAGCTCTGTACAACCTCAAACTATGTGATCCTCTTACCCATCTGGCCTGTGTTGGAAGCATTACAGAGACCATGTCTCACTGTAGTACTGTAGGACCTAACACTCAAAAGTTTCCTCTCTGATCGCCAGGCTTAGAGAGCTAACAGTAAAAATATATAACATTTACTGAGCACTTACTATATACGAGGCATTTTAGGCCTTAACTCATCTAATCCACGTATCAACCCTGTGACATAGGGTTTGTTTGTTCTTTCTATTTCACAGATGAGAAAACTGAGGCTCAGAAATATTAAGTAACTTGTCCAGTTACATAGCTAGTAAACGGCCACTTTGGGATTCCAGGCCCAGTCTACTGGATTCCAGAGCCTGTGCTTTCTTTTTTCTTTCTTTCTTTCTTTTTTTTTTTTTTAATGTTTATTTATTTATTTATTTATTTTTATTTTATTTGGGCTGTGCTGGGTCTTAGTTGCGGCACATGAGATCTTCGCTGCGACATGCAGGCTCTTAGTTGTGGCATGTGGGATATTTTAGTTGTGGCATGCATGTGGGATCTAGTTCCCTGATCAGGTATCAAACCCAGGCCCCCTGCATTGGGAGCATGGAGTCGTAGCCATTGGACCACGGGAAGTCCCCAGAGCCTGCGCTTTCAACCATTTTCCATATTCCCTTATTGGGGTAGTATTTATGTGAGGCTCTTGCTGCATCTTGGTCCCCATTTGGGACCTAGAGACTGGTTGGTTCCACCCCTCTCCACTTACTCTCTGCCTTTCTCTCTCTGGGCCCTCTTCTGGGTAGAATGGGCTATAAGCCCTTTGCAGCTCAGGCCTTTGTAACTGTTGAATAAGCAAATGAAGGAGGAAGGCCAGGAGGCCAGAAGCCAGCTGTGCACTCAGCCGTTTGTCTGGGACGCACAGTGATGGGCGGAGGAGCAAAGAAGGCTGTTTTTGAGCATTTCCCGGTGATGCCTCCCCGGGGGCGCTGCAGGCTCTGTGCTGCTATGGGGGCTGCTGGGTCTGCAGAGCACAGCCAGGAGACGTGGGATTCACCCTTGACTTAGTGATGGCTTGGATCCCCTGCACCCAGAAGCAGCCCGGCCGCTCTGTGATGTCTGATCCTGGGGCCAAGCGTGGAGGGACCACAACTCACATTGACTCCTTGCCACCTGGAAACCCATGAAGTGCAGCTTAGCACCAGGCAAGGGGAGACTTTCTGTGCAGACCAAAGAGCTTTTCTTTCTTTCTCACTGTTTCCCTCGGCCCCACACCCCGACTCCATGTAACAGGGATCTGAGTCTCACCTCCCTGATATCTGGCCCAAGACCCCATCTAGGTGTTTGAAATCTCCTCACATGTCCCTTGTTTTCTTAGGCGTCTGCCACCCATCCCAGGCATTTCCTCTGCCCGGCTCCCCATTTCACAGCAGGCGCTAATGCCTTTCTTGTGATTCTGCCAGCAGAGAAACCAAGGTCAGGGAGATCTGCCAAGTTTACCTTTTGGTGGTTTTTAAGGAGGAGCAATCTGTAAGTGATGACTGAAGGCAAAGGGCTGAAGGGATGGCTTCAGGGAGAGAAAAAAGGATGGACAAAGCAGTCTGTCTGCCCTGGATGGTAGAAATGAATAATAGTGAGAGAAGCCACATTGGCAGTCGGGACACCCCCACACTTTTTCCTGCAGGATCCTCCATTTCAGAGGCTGATACCGTCATTCATCCAGTTGCCCAGGCCAGAAACCTGGGAGTCAGCCTTGGCTTTTCTCCCTCACCTCAAAGTCTAGTTGTGGCTTCTGTTTTCTGAATCTCTCTTGATTTCAGTCCTTCTCCATGGCCACTGCCCACTACCAAGGGCTCGCCAGCTCTTGCCTGGACTGGTTTAGCAGTCTCCTCCCTGGTCTCGGTCTTCCTGCTTCCAGCCCTGTCCCCTCCTCCCATCGATCCCCACCTGTAGTGCGAAGTGTCTTCCAGAATGTACTTTTGACCTTGTCATGCCAGCCCCAAGTTAGAACCCTTCAGTTTCATAATGACTGCCTCCAGGATAAAGTTCAAACTCATTAGCCTGCCAGGCACAGCTCTTCTTGCTCTGCTCCTGCTTGACCCTCTGTGGTGGGGGTCTCCAAGACCACCCTTATGTTAGATGATTTTCTAGACGGGTTCCCAGCGCTCAGAAAAGCTGTTATACTCATAGGTTATGGTTTATTACAGCAAAAGGATACAGATTAAAATCAGGAAATGAAAAGGTGTGTGTGGCGGGGGTGAGTCCAGGGGACACTAGGCATAAGCTTCCAGTTATCCTCTCCCAGTGGAGTCCTGTGGACAGCGCTTCATTCTCCCAGCAATGATGTGTGACCACACTTATGAAGTGTTGCCAGCAGGGATGCTCACCTGAGTCTCGGTGTTTAGAGTCTTTATTGGGGGTCAGTCACGTAGGCATGGATTACCCATGTGACTGACCTTAGGAAACAAACCCAGGCCTTCCTCATAAATCACGTTGTTAGCATAGACAATCTGGTGTGGCCCAAAGCCCCAGGTATACAAAGACAGTATCAGGCAGGATATTCCAGGAACTCAGAGGTTATCTCCTAGGAGCTGGTCAAGAATCAGTCCTTTCTTTGGAATGTGCAGGGTTGGAGCACCCCAGGCCTCCTGAGTTAACCCTTTATTGCACATCCTCCAAACTCACGTCTACCACTCTCTCCCATGCACCCAATACTCCAGCTGTATCATTTAGCCTGCCCTCTCATGCCTCTGTGCCTTTGCATGCACTGTTCCTTATGCCTGGAATTCCCTTCCACCTCTCCTGCCCTAGTCTACCTGGTGAGCTCTTACTCATCCTCAAGTCTCCAGGGAAGCATTCCCTTCTGTGAGAAGCCTTCCCTGATGCCCGCAGGCAAGCTGAACTTCTCCCTCCCTGTGCGCCCAAAGCGCTCTGTAAATGTCTCCTCTCATCATAGGTCATTCAGTGTCTACTTCCCACACAATAGGAAACACTGTAAGTTCTTTTAAGATAGGGAACATGTAGGCCCTTAAAAATAATGTTTACTTTATGTTTTTGCAGTGCTAAAAGTAATACTTGCTCATGGTAGAAAAACCGGGGCAGTGTATTGCTTCTCAACTTTTTCTCTCCAGTGCTTTCCACCTAATAATCCTGGTGACCAGAGGGCCTGGACCTGCCTCTGCCTCCAAGTTCCTGCCTGATGTTGACTCAGTCTGTTTGAATAAGGGTGGTTCACAGCTGTGCTCTCTTCCCTCCTCCTTTCCCCCTTCATCCAGAAACATGTGGAATGGGCTGGGAGCTGAGGAAAACGCAGGCCCTGTCCTGAGGAGCTCAGGGTGGTCGGGGAGACAGGCCCTGGACAGCTCACCATGGTGTGATGAAGTTGCTGGCAACACAGAGGAGGAGGAGGAGGGGGGAGGAGG
>NW_006790426.1:1854581-1873340 GCF_000442215.2 Lipotes vexillifer | reverse complement strand
GAGAGAGAGAGAGAGAGAGAGAAAGAAAAAAGAAAGAGAGACAGAGAGAGGGAGGGAGAGAGAGGGAGAGAAAGGTGAAGGGGGAGGGGGAGGAGGAGGAGGAAGGGGAGGAGGGAGTTTTTTTGCGGGAAGTAGAAATAGGGTAGGGATGGAATAAGAGAAAACTTCCCAAGAAGTTGACATTTGGGCTAGGCCTTGAAGGAACTGGAGGATTTTCCTCAGGAAGGGGAGGAAAGGGGTTTCCAGGCCAAGGTCATGGAACAAAGGGGTGACCGGCTGTGCATGGCCTGGACTGGCTGGGCTGAAGGCTGAGGGTCCCCCCTTCCCCCAGACTCCCCAGCCCTCAGATGTGACACACCACTTGACTTTCCTTTGATCCCAGGCCGGGGTTATTCCCAGGGGGCCGCCCTTGCTGAGCTGCTGGCCCCAAGTTCTGTTTTGGTCATGGGGTTTCTTTATTTTTTTTATGTCATTTGGCTCTGAATATGTGTGAAATTGTAATTCAGGCTCAAAATAACTAGCTGATTAAAACCTAGTCAAACAAAAAAATGGGGGGAAATGTGCACTGAGACAGATGTCGAGCAGCCCCAGGTAGCTTAACTGCAGGCCAGGTTTAAGCCTATAAATATATTGATGGGCCCCTCTTTCTGTTCTGAAACAGCAGCCATGGGGATTGAGTCAGCTGGTGCTATTCCATGTACCACGTTTTTCATTTCAAGGGGTCTTTTCAGCAAAATGAGACCTTTTGGGGCCAGCCTGTCATGCTTGAGATTGTAGTGAGACCTGTGTGTTCATGCCAGGAGCTCAGTGTCCTACCTGAGTCCTGCTGTCTCCTGTCTTCTCAGTCACTCACTGCTGCTCCCTGCCACTGCAAGAGGACTTTGTACTCCTTATTCTGCAGCCTTTAGGTGCTTTGAAAAGATCACAAAGGCTTCCTGGGATATTTTTCCAATGTTAGTTGACTTCACATGTGTTAGTGAAATTACCAGTCTCGTCCATGGGTTATATGAGGATATTTCTGAATCCAGTTCTATTCTTTTCTGAGTTTTTCCTTCCCTTTGTGTTTAAATTCCTTCTTTGCCACTTAGTGGTCCTGGCGTCTTGGGCAGGTTACTAACCTCTCTTGTGCCTTAATTTCATCTATGAAGCGGGGATGATTATAGCACCTTTCTCACTGTTCTGGCAGGATTGAATGATATTATATGTGAAAAGCACTTAGAACAGTACTTGGCACACAGTTAGTTCTAATAAGTGATTAGGAGTATTTTGATTACCCATAGCTCAAAATTACACTCTGAGGTCCATCTCCTGTTTTAAACCTTGGAATACTAGGAAAGTGGAACATGCAGGGAGACCTGGGTTTGAGTCCTTATTTTTCCACCAACTTATTCTGTGATGTTGGATAAGTCAGCTCTTCCTCTTGGGACTTAATATGGTCATAGTCAAATGATGAGGGTGGACTAGATCAGGAATGACAGACGGAGGAAGGGCATAGAACTTCTGGATTTTCTCTCTCATTTCCTACGAGTCTCAGATATGATCTCAGAATCTTCTGAATACAGCTCTCCAGGCAGCCATTGTGAATTGATTAGATGGCACCTGATTTCACATCTGTTTTCTGTCCCTGGATTAGATGATGTTCTAACTCTGATAGTCTATAATCTTAAATAAAGTGGTGCAAGGAGCCCAAATTTCAGGCTCCACAAATAGTCCATCACCTTGCCATATACCTCTGCCTATTAAGTATGACTCGAGATAAAAACTAACTTCCAGAAGGGACTCATATCCCATTAAGCAGGGGCTTGCCTTTTACTGGGTGCAACATTTCCTAAACCTCTGTTTCCTCTGCATGATGTTCAAGACAGTCCAACTGAAGATCTGAGCACCTTTTATTTCCATCTTTGAATTTGACTTTTAAGTCAGCTTTATAAGTATTTGCTTCTGTATGTCCTCTTTTAGGCAGACTTGGACAGGGCTTGGCCTCTGCCCTCAAGAAGTTTATAACTTTATAGGGGAGGTAGGATTGAGGCACACACAGCAGTGAAAAACAGTACCAAGTTGTATACAATCAGTTGCTCAGTTAAGTACTAAAACATACATTATACGTCAGAGATAGGAAAACACAGCATGGCAGACACAACTAATCAGTCACTACAGTCTTTCCATAGTAAGCTCAGATGCTGCCTAGTAATCCTTCTCAACGTGGAGTTCCAGGCAGCCACTACCATAGGTCAGAGTTGGCATGTGTAGTAAAATCTATATGCCATCCTGTGTTAGTGAAAATATGTAAAGCTAGCTGCTGTAATAGATAAATCTCAAAATCTCAGTGGCTCAGCACAATAAAAGTTTATTTCACACTCATTTTGAATTGGTAGGGAAGTTTGTTCCACACAGTCATTCAGAGACCCAGGCTTCTTCCATCTTGTGACTCCGCCCCTCCTCAAGGCCTGTGGAGTCCTTCCCATTCAGCCATAGATGGGGAAAGAGAGAGTGAGGACCATGCCTGAGAATTCTGTATAGGTTAGGCCTGGAAAAAGCAGGCACTTCTGTGCTCACATTTTATTGGCCAGAACCCAGGCACATGACCACACCTGACTGCAAGGAAGGCTGGAAAGTTAGTCTGGCTGTGTCCCTGAGAAGGAGGGAAGAAATGCAGATACTGGTGGACACTAAGAATTTCTGCCATGTACCCTGGAATCACAGGAACTTCCAAAAAGGGTGGAGTTGTCAGAGAAGGCTTTAAGAAGGGCTCTGAAAGATGTATAAGATGTGAATTTGTCAAAGGCAGTAGGGAGGGCATTTGAGACAGGGGTAAAAGCAGGAATAAAGTTTACGGATGGGAACCATTTGGCCTTAGGCTAAGACAGAAAGGAGACAGGATAGGCTGCGCTAAAGGTTTGTGGGAGGAAATCCTGCATGGATGGGATTAAGTGATGGTGGATCCTTGACTGTGATGATATTTCCTCTCTAAATGGCATAAATTTGGACAAGTGTTTTGTCTCCAGCAAAAGCTACTAAAAAGGCAAAGATCTGGTAGCAATCAGTCGTCTGATTCTTTCAGCTTCTGTTTTGTCCTCCAGCCATCCTTCAGTGAACCCAGTGGCCTATTTAGAAATACCACCCTTTCTCAAGTTTCCTCAAAACCCTTCCCTTACTGGTGTGAAGAGAATTCCCAATGAGAAGAGAGCGAGGCGGGCAGGGAGCTGAGAGCCCTCGTTCTTAGCCCAACTTTGCATCCTTCCCTATTTGCATTTATTATCATGCACTGATTATTCACAGAGAGCCTTGCCCTTTGTGGGTTTGCATTAATTTAGATTGCTTTTGAAAAGCAATCAAGGAGGGAATTAAGTGATCATACATCAAGGGAAAAAAAAGACATGGCACCAAAAAGATGGGATGCGCTTTGCTGTAACTGGTCGGGTCAGGCTGCTGTGAGCTTTCCTCTAAACCCAGGAGATATTGGTAGGTGTACCTCAGCTCTCCTGGGACCGTTGTGGGCCTGTTCATCACACTTTTGATCAGTATCCCCATGGATCAGAATACAGAAGAGGCATAAGTGGCAGGTAGATGATCACTGGCCTGAGACAAGGCAGTTTCCCTTTCTGAGCCTCAGTTTCCTCATCTGTAAAATGAAAAGGGGGATTAGGTGATCTTTCATGCCCCTCCCTGTAGGTCTACAACTCTCTGCCAAAGTCTTTTTGAAGACTAAACAATTGTGTAACATTACAAATGGACACACCAACTACCTGCTCCTAATCCATAAAGTTTTCCTTGCTCAGTCTTCCCATGGGCATTAATAGGAAAAGGAAAGTGAACTAACATTTCTCTCTCTCTCTCCTGCGTCAGTTATCCAGTGCTCTTGATCTAGGCTGTGGATTTCTCAACTGTTTGTTTTTTGTTTTATTTGGGAGGTCTTTGAAAACCTGTGTTTGTAAAGTGGAATATGCATACAGGTAAGCGCACATTTGATAGGTATACAGCTCGACCCTTGTTGCTTTTTTTTTTTTTTAAATCTTTATTGGAGTATAATTGCTTCACAATACCATGTTAGTTTCTGTTGCACAACAAATCGAATCAACATACGCATACATATGTCCCCATATCCCTTCCCTCTTGAGCCTCCCTCCCATCCTCCCTATCCCACCCTCCTAGGTCATCGCAAAGCACCGAGCTGATCTCCCTGTGCTATGCTGCTGCTTCCCACCAGTCAACTGTTTTACATTTGGAAGTGTATATATGTCGATGCTACTTTCACTTCGTCCCAGCTTCACCCTCCCACCCCATGTCATCCAGTCCATTCTCTACGTCTGCCTCTTTATTCCTGGCCTGCAACTAGGTTCATCAGTACCACTTTTTTTTTAAGATTCCATACATATGCATTAGCATATGGTGTTTGCTTTTCTCTTTTTGACTTACTTCACTCTGTATGACAAACTCTAGGTCCATCCACCTCACTACAAATAACTCAATTTTGTTTCTTTTTATGGCTGAGTAATATTCCATTGTATATATGTGCCACATCTTCTTTATCCAATTATCTGTCAGTGGACATTTAGGTTGCTTCCATGTCCTGGCTGTTGTAAATAGTGCTGCAATGAACATTGGGGTGCATGTCTCTTTTTGAATTATGGTTTTCTCAGGGTATATGCCCAGTGGTGGGATTGCTGGGTCATATGGTAGTTCTACTTTTTAGCCTTTTAAGGAACCTCCATATTGTTTTCCATAGTGGTTGTATCAATTTACATTCCCACCAACAGTGTAGGAGGGTTCCCTTTTCACCACACCCTTTCCAGCATTTATTATTTCTAGCTTTTTTGATAATGGCCATTCTGACTGGCATGAGGTGATACCTCATTGTAGTTTTGATTTGCATTTCTCTAACAATTAGTGATGTTGAGCATCTTTTCATGTGCCTCTTGGCCATCTGTATGTCTTCCTTGGTGAAACGTCTATTTAGGTCTTCCACCCATTTTTTAACTGGATTGTTTGTTTTTTTGTTATTGAGCTCCATGAGCTATTTGTATATTTTGGAGATTAATCCTTTGTTGTTTCATTTGCAAATATTTTCTCCCATTCTGAGGGCTGTCTTTTTTCTTGTTTATGGTTTCCTTTACTGTACAAAGGCTTTTAGGTTTAATCAAGTCCCATTTGTTTATTTTTGTTTTTATTTCTGTTACTCAAGGGGGTGAATCAAAAAAGATCTTGCTGTGGTTTATGTCAAAGAATGTTTTTCCTATGTTTTCCTCTAAAAGTTTTATAGTGTCTGGTCTTACATTTAAGTCTTTAATCCATTTGGAGTTTATTTTTGTGTATGGTATTAGGTAGTGTTCTAATTCTTTTTACATTCTTTTACATGTAGCTGTCCAGTTTTCCCAGCACCACTTATTGAAAAGGCTGTCTTTTCTCCATTGTATGTTCTTGCCTCCTTTGTAGTAAATTAGGTGCCCATTTGTGCGTGGGTTTATCTTTGGGCATTCTATCCTGTACCATTGATCTATATTTCTGTTTTTGTGCCAGTACCATACTGTCTTGATTACTGTAGCTTTGTGGTATAGTTTGAAGTTGGGGAGCCTGATTCCTCCAACTCCGTTTTTCTTTCTCAAGATTGGTTTGGCTATGCGAGATCTTTTGTGTTTCCATACGAATTGTAAGATTTTTTGTTCTAATTCTGTGAAGAATGTCATTGGTAGTTTGATAGGGATTGCATTGAATCTGTAGGTTGCTTTGTGTAGTATAGTCATTTTCACAATATTGATTCTTCTAATCTAAGAACATGGTATATATCTCCATCTGTCTATGTCATCTTTGATTTCTTTCATCAGTGTTTTATAGTTTTCTGAGTACAAGTCTTTCACCTCCTTAGGTAGGTTTATTCCTAGGTATTTTATTCTTTTTGTAGCAGTGGTAAATGGGAGTGTTTCCTTAATTTCTCTTTCTGATTTTTCGTTGTTGGTGTATACCAATGCCAGAGATTTCTGTGCATTAATTTTGTATCCTGCAACCTTACCAAATTCATTGACTAGTTCTAGTAGTTTCCTGCTGGCATCTTTAGGATTTTCTATGTATAGTATCATGTCATTGGCAAATAGTGACAGTTTTACTTCTTCTTTTCCAATCTGTATTCCCTTTATTTCTTTTTCTTCTCTGATTGCTGTGGCTAGGACTTCCAGAACAAAGTTGAATAAGAGTGGCGAGAGTGGACATCCTTGTCTCGTTCCTGATCCTAGTGGAAATGCTTTCAGTTTTTCACCATTGGGTATGATGCTTGCTGTGGGTTTGTCATATATGGACTTTATTATGTTGAGGTGGGTTCCCTCTATGCCCATTTTCTGGAGAGTTTTTTTCTTAAATCGGTGTTGAATTTTGTGAAAAGCTATTTCTGCATCTATTGAGATGATCATGTGGTTTTTATTCCTTAATTTGTTAATGTGGTGTATCACATGGATTGATTTGCATATATTGAAGAATCCTTGCATCCCTGGGATAAATCCCACTTGATCATGGTGTATGATCCTTTTAATGTGCTGTTGGATTCTGTTTGCTAGTATTTTGTTGAGGATTTTTGCATCTATGTTCATCAGTGATATTGGTCTATCATTTTCTTTTTTGGTAACATCTTATTCTGGTTTTGGGATCAGGGTGATGGTGGCTTCATAGAATGAATTTGGGAGCGTTTCTCCCTGTGCAGTTTTTTGGAAGAGTTTGAGAAGGATTGGTGTTAGCTCTTCTCTAAATGATAGAATTCGCCTGTGAAGCCATCTGGTATTGGACTTTTGTTTGTTGTTAGATTTTTGATTATGGTTTCAATGTCATTACTTGTGATAGGTCTGTTTATATTTTCTAATTCTTCCTGGTTCAGTCTTAGAAAATTGTACCTTTCCAAGAATTTGTCCATTTCTTCGTGGTTGTCCATTTTATTGGCATATAGTTGTTGGTAGCAGTCTCTTATAATCCTTTGTATTTCTGCAGTTCGACCCTTGCTTTTATGATCATTTTATTGTATTCTCTTTCCCCTCCCTCCACCGTCTTCTAATTTGGGATGGTCACTGAAAGGGATTGGGACAAGAGTCCCAAATCGATTGCTTCCATAGGCCTCTGGCAGGGGGTTGTTTGCTAATCACCATTATGGTTACTGCAAAGATTTGCAAGTGTTCTGAGGGTGTCACTGATTGGTATAAGCTGCATCTTGCACAGGCTTGGATGAGATCCCCAGGGAGCAGACATCCGGTGAGATGAGACGGAGCTGAGGCCCTGATTGAAGAGGCTGGCGAAGGAAAAGGAGCTAGGAGGAGGAGCGTGAGGTGGAACGGAGCACATGCTGTCAGAAGGAGCGACAAAGGGAAAGAAGCAGCAGAGCCTAGATTCATATAAGCCCAGGGGGGTGGAGACGGGGGTGTGGGGTGGGGTGGCAAGTTCTGGCAAGGAAGAGAGAGGATGAGGAGGACCAGGGCTGAGACAGGCCCCTGGCTTTGTGATTACGAGGGTGG
Organism: Lipotes vexillifer; assembly: GCF_000442215.2. Taxonomy (NCBI): domain Eukaryota; kingdom Metazoa; phylum Chordata; class Mammalia; order Artiodactyla; family Lipotidae; genus Lipotes; species Lipotes vexillifer. Next base: position 1,865,853 of record NW_006790426.1, on the reverse strand, counting down.
GGAAGATGGTGCTTCTTTGAAGAGGTGAAAGGGTGGTGATGCGTGGAGAGATAATGGCTGTGCAGCACTTAGCATGGCGTTTGTGTGTGTGCTGGTGTGGTTCTCCCCCTAATTACCTCTCATCTGCCCTCAATTACTGGATGACAATGATTAAATCCCATCCAGCCCCTTCCTCAGTTAATCCACCGACTGGGCCACCTCGCTTCCACGTTTTACCTGGGAGGCACATTGCATTTTAGAGAAGTCGCCATTATAGCTCTTTTTGTTGAGGAAAAAGTAAGATACAGGGAGAATTTAGTACCCACTGGCTGTAGAAAGGTCTAATTAACCTTGTTCTGGGGCTATCCACATGACAAGCTGCTCCTCTGTAGAATAACAGATGCCCCTGACGTTTATTCAAGAGCAGATTATCGACTGGACTGACTTAAACTGAGTAGATTTCAGTAACCAGAAATAAATATCTGCTTCGGGCTACCTAAGGACACAGCACACATTTAGCTGAGGTTCCTGCTTTTCCCACACACTTAGCTGAGGTTCTCCAAAGGATAGCTTCCTTATCTGAAAGATGGGGTAAGTGATACTTAGCTTGCAGAATTATACTAGGGTTAAATGAGATTTTCTATCTCACATACTTAGTGTCATCTCTGGCATGTAGCAGGCATTCGATAGAAAGTGGTATTGATGATGCTACAAGCAAGCATTTATTGAGTGTCCCAGGTGCTGTTACAGAATGAATAATACAGGACTCCTGTTCTTAAGGGGCTGGCAATGCAGCAATAAAGAGAGACTCATAATACTCAGGAAGTAATCACAAGGCAGTGTGGTAAACATGGTAATAGAGGGGCACTCTGAGTTCTGTGAGAACAGAGGAGAGGACGGTGGATCCTCTCTGGGAGAGACAGACAAGGCTGCCCTGGAGGAGGAGTCTCTCAATTTAGACCTTGAAGGCAGAGTGGAGAAGAGACATTCCTGGCAAAGGAGACTACACGTCCAAAGGCAGTGAGGTTGGAGACAGCTTGGTGCTCTTTGAGGACGCATCCACTGGTGGTGGCATGAGAGAAATGGACTTGGTGACTCTTTCCACCAGCCCCAGCATTTGAGGGTGACGGAGTTGGAGAACGCAGAGCTGTCTGGTGTGGATGGAAAGTGGAGTGCTTCCAGTACTCTGCCTTGCTGAACCCTGTGTGCCAGCCCACTCCCTGCTCCTCCATCTAATCTTCTAAGTAGCCTATTGGGAAGTAGGGATCAAGCTTGGCATCCAGGGCTCATTACAGTCTGTTCCTAAGCCTTTTTTCACTCTATTACAAATGGGGTGCACCTGGGATGCCCTCCCCTCCTGCAGTCAGCCCAGGTCACAGGTGGCTCCTTCTTCCACTGAGCCTCTCTCTTTGGCCACGCCAGCCACGACCTTCTTGCCTTCTCTTGGAGCACAGGGTAGCTAGCAAGAGGGGCTGGAATCTGGGGCTGAGACTAGGCACGGGGGGGCGGGGGTTAGAGAGGCACACGTGGTGGAAAGGGGGGGGGCAGGGTGTCCAGGGGCACCCAGTATGTCAGTGGAAGGTGGGATTCCAGGTAGAGAAGGGGGCTCGCACTGTTTCTGAAACCACAGATGGCCCAGTGGGTGGCTGGAATGCTGTGAAGGGGAGTCTGGGCCTGGGACCTTTGGGAATCTAGGGCAGAGCCTCCTAGGGGGAAGAGCCTGTCTGGGGAGGGAAGATGGTAAGAGCAAGGTACACCAGGCAGGTGACTGGTATAGCACACACACCAGGGCTTGGGAACAAGGTGGGCTCCTGGCGGTCATACTGGTATTTGTGTTGCCTGGGAGTGGGGTGGTGTGGGTACAGCTGATTCATACCTTCTGTCAGGTAGGGATCTTTCTGGAGCTAGGTAAAGGCTCTTGGGAGGAGAGGTGCAAAGGTAAGGAGCCAGGCTGTACTGGATAACCTCCCTCTTCTAATCTCTCCTATAAAGCAACTAACTAGCTCTTTACTATTTGTGTGACCTTTAGTTTCTGAATGCCATTTACAGTACTGTAGCCAAGTCCTCATCGAACTTTCAAGGGGCTCTGCCTAACTCCCACTTAGACCTCCAAGGCAAAATCTGTGTCTGCATTTCTAATAAGAAGAAGAACGTCAACAACAGGGTCCATTTATTGAGCACTTCTTCTAGGTACTGGGAGATTTACATGTATGGCTGATTCGATCCTCATGTTAAGACCTTGAGGCAAGCTTATTCCCATTTGACACATGAACAAACTGAGGCTCAAAGAATTTAAAATCCAGTGTTGAAGGTCACACAGCTAGTAACTGTTGCAGTTCAGATTCAAATGAAGTCTCAGGCAGCGTCTGTACTTTTAATCCCTGTGCTATGCTGTGAAGTAAAATCATTCCAATTTATTGAAACTGGTCTTTGTTAAAAGCCATGACACTGCAGTGCATTATCATGTTCCTTCCTTACCTTGGCCTCCAGCATCACTTTGCTTATAATCTCTGTATGTGAATTGATTGATTGATTGAACTGGGGAAGGGGGTGGAGATTGAGGGGGTGCACAACCTGGGGCACCTGGAGTAGTGTCCTTTCCTTCCTTGAGCCCCTTGGAGAGAGACCTGGGGGTGGATGGAAACGTCTGCAGAGAATGTTTTTCAAACAGCCTCGGAAAGCACTTTGCCGAGCAACAAAGAGCCTTTCAGAGCACAGCTCCTGAGGTGGTGAGGGGCTCAAAGGGGTGGGGGACTTGCAAGCTGAGAGCAGAGTGGGAGGGCCTGGAGTTGCCACTGCCTACAGCCTCTGGCTCCACCAAAAAGCCAAGCTGAGGAGGATTGAGTTTCATCTTGGGGTACCGCTGCGGGGCTGAGGGGCCGGGGCTGAGGGTCCAGGGCTGGGGCTGGGGTGAAGGCGCATGAGAGGGAGAAGGTCTTTAGGGAATACTACAGGGGGTGTGTGAGAGAGAGAGAGAGAGAGAGAGAGAGAGAGAGAGAGAGAGAGAGAGAGAACAAATCCGTTTCAGTTCTAGAACACAACTCTGTGGGTGTGGAAGGACATTCAAATCTAGTTTCCTAGGGACATACGTGTTTTTAATTAAGAATAGTTTTAACTTATAAAAGTAATACATGCTTGCTGTAAAAATTCAACTATCAAGGTTTATAAACCTCTAAATAAAACTTTGAAAGCTCTTGCCACCCATCATAAGTTATCACTGTTAACGTTGTGGATGTATTCTCCCAGACTCTGTGTGTGTGTGTGTATACTGTGTTTTAGATACATAATTAAACATCTGTGTACTAGATATGTAACTATAGTGGCTAAGTTCTATCGAATGCTTACTATGTGCCAGCCTTTATAGTAAGTAGGAGGTGTTCTTTATTTTCATGACCTCATTTCATTCTTACATCTCTGTGAAGTTAGGTATTAATGATCCCCATTCACAGGATGGGGTAAGTGAGACTTAGTGAGGTGCCGGGGGTAGAAATGTGGCTGCAAGATGTGGACGCTTCCTGCTGGTCTAGTTCACCTTGTTTATAACAAAGTGGGATCACATGTGCCCTCTATGCAGCGGGGCTTCTGCTCTGGCTCGTTTTCTTGGCCCCTTCACCACCTCCTCCTCCTTTCCCAGTTCCCAGTCATGGCCTTCCCCTTTGGATGCAGTTTGCTCAGTGAGTCTGATAGGAAGGCATGCTAAAGCGTAAGGATTGTGAGCATCACTGGGTGAGTTTGGTAGGCAGAATAATGCCTCGCCTCCGGCAAAGAGCACTGCACCCTGATTCCCTGGGAGCCTTGTGAGTGTTATTTCACACAGCAACGGGACTTTGCAGATGTCATTAAGGTTGTTATTAGTTTCCCAGAGCTACCCCAACAAAGCACCCCAAAAATTAATTGGCTTAAAACAACAGAAATTTGTTGTGTCACAATTCTGGAGGCTAGAAGTCTGAAATCAAGGTGTCAGCAGGGCCGTGCTCTCTCTGCCGACTCTAGGGGAGGATCCTTCCTCGCCTCTTCCGGCTTCTGGTGTTTGCTGGCAATCCTTGCCATTCCTTGGCTTGTAGATGCATCAATCCAGTCACATGGCTGTCTTCTCCCTGTGTGTCTTCACATTGTCTTCCCTCTGTGTATGTCTGTCCCTGTGTCCAAATTTCCCCTTTTTATAAGGACACCAGTCACCTTGGATCAGGGTCCACCCAAATGACCTCCTTTTAACTTGGTTACTTTTGTAAGACCCTATTTCCAATTAAGGTCACATTCTGAGATATCTGGGACTTAGGACTTCAACATATCTTTTTTGGAGGGGGGCACAAGTCAACCCATAACGACCTTAAAATATGGAGATTATCGTGGATTATTAGGGGGGCCCAGTCTAATCACATGGGCCCTGAAAAGCTGAGCACTATCTCTGGCTGGAGGCAGAGGAGAGGTGCCCAGAGGGGAAATTAGAAGGATATGACCCATTGCGTCACCCCTGGCTCTGAGACATGGGGACCTGTCCAAGGGCAAAGACTGGAGAGAAGCCTCTAGGAGCTGAGGGTGCCCTCCAGCTGACAGCCAGCCAGGATATGGTGACCTCAGTCCTACAACTGCAAGGAACTAGGTTCTGCCACAACCACAATCCAGGAGGAAGTGGATTCTTCCCAGAATCTTCCCATAAGAGCCCAGCCAGCCAATACCTTGATTTCATCCCTGTAAGACCCTAGACCGAAAACCAGCTGAGTCAACCTGGACTTCTAAGCCTCAGAACTGTGAGATAATAAATTTGTGATTGAATTGCTGAGTTGGTAGAAATTTGTTCTGGCAGTAATAGAAAAGGAATACAGTTACCTTCCCATTTCACCGGATCTTCAGCGCCTTAAGCCAAAGACATGGCCAATGATAGGAATTCTCGGGGCCTCACGTTTACTTTCTTGGGTCTTTGAATAATACCACCATCCTGTACAGAATGTGATGTTTCCCAGTGCATTTCTTGCAAAATTTCACTTGCTTCTCCCAGGAGCCCTGTGAGATCTAGGGATATTATTCTCCCCATTTTACAAGGCAGGAAACCATGTGATTTAATGAAGGAAGTGATTTGCTCAGGGCCTCACAGAAGTGGGATTGCAAGCCAGGTTTCCTGTTTCCAAATCACAGGCACGTTTTGCCACAGCCCATGGCTGCCTCTATTTCCCAAAGCACCTGTTGTCTGAACACAATTACAGCTGTCCGAAGGCCTGGGCCCCTTGTGAGGGCATGAGCTTCCTTTTGCAGAGAAATGGTCAAGCAGGAGCCAGTGGACAATTTGCCTGCGATGCTGAGGAAGGGATTCCTGCCATCCGTGGGAGGATGTTGGCAGGTGCCTCCTGATGCCCTTTTCAATTCAGGATCTACAGTGGGAGGTGGGATAAGCTTTTGGTACCACAATTCAGACAAGAGAAAGCCCACTGGGTCTTGCCTGGAGAAGATGCACAGAGGAGGTGAGCAGGACTTGGAGGGGATGGCTGCGTTTGGATTTCTGGCATGATTGCAGGGCACGCCTCTTGCCCACGCCTTCCAGCAACAGTTGCTTTGGTGAAACTTGCAGGCAGGGTCTGGGTCAAACCTGAAGTGAGCGGACCCCACGGCCTCTGGCCTGCCCTCCGCTCGCTCAACGCCCCCTCAAGTCCATGGTGCTGGCTGAAGGCACACCATGCGGTTGTAGTCAAAAGAACAGTGGTGGGAGAGCCAAGGGGTAAGGGAAATACAGGCGGAGAATAACTTCCTGCCCAGCCTGGCTTCCCATGGCTTCCCCGCTAACCCACTCGAACTCTCATTAACTCTCTTTGTCTTTCTGTGGGTGGGAAGCAAACAGCCTGTCTTCTGAGGGCAGCTGCCCTCCTATTAAAGGTTCCTTAGCAATTTTCCACTTGTCCTTGAGCCTGGGGCGTCCCCTCCTCAGTCTTGTCGCCTGCATGGCTGAGGTGACTTAGACTGTACCTTCCCCATGCCTGAACTCCCTGGGGAGCTACCTCACTTCTGCCCTTCCTCCCACCTGTCTTGGAGTGCCCTTCAGTTCAGGAGCTCTTTCTAGCCCCCAGACCACACACCGTGGGGATGGCTGGAAATGATGGCCTCGCGGGCTTCAGGCTGGGAGTAGCACAGCATAGTGTACAGAACTGGGTATTTACTAAACACTTCCCATGTGCCTGGCCCTGTGCTATGACTCAGGGACACAGCACTGAACAGACAGAAGAGGACCATGTGCCAGCCTTGGTTCCATCCTTGCTGGTGGCGTGACCCCGGGCTCATCACCTCACCTCTGTGTTACAATCATGTCGAACAATGACTGAGACGGCACTTTGCAAGCATGCTGTAAACTGTAAACTCTATGGAGGAGGTATTGTTAGTTTGTATCCCCTCACTCGATCCTCTCAATTATCTCATGAGGTAGGCATGGCAGCAGTTCTTATACCCATTTTACAGTTGAGAAAGTAAAGCCTCGGGTGGCTGAAGAGCAGGAGCGGGAATAGGAACTAAGTGTTCAGCTACTTTGCTGTGAGCTGATTCTATTTTACTGCATACTGTGCCCCAGGAGTTCACTGGTGACAGTGTTTAATGACATTTTCAACAACCACAGCATTCATAAACTCACATTTATTAACTGCTTACTATTTACCAAGGACTGGGTTAAATCCTTTATATGCCTATTATTATTCCCACTTTCCAGATGAGAAAATTGAGGCTCGGCAAGGTCAAAAGTCATTTGTCCAAGGTCGCTTTTCTATGCAGAGGCAGAGTCAGGGTTCGCACTCAGGTGTGTCTGACCCCAGAGCCTAGAGTTGTAACCTCTGTGCTATTGCTTATCCAGCTGAGCATCTCAAACTGATGTGCCCAAAATAACCAGAAAGCATACAAGAGAGTAGGAAGGGGGTAGACTAGCAGTAATCACAACCCAACACACACACCCCACCTAGAAGTGTGCCTCAGGCAGTGGGGACTGTGGGCATCAAGAGGGATGGCTTCCTGCAGCCGAGCTTTATCGGGAAAGTGGATCTTGAACAATGGGCAGGATTGGAAACTCAGAAGGGCAGAGGCGGGTATGAACAGGGGACCTGGAGAAGAAAGGGAGATGAGGAGGGGATCAGGCTGGTGAGTGCATGTGGGGGGAGCAGTGGAGATCACATGGGCTTTACCTGAAGCAAAGGAACTGAAGTTTGTTCCAGCCGCCATTGCAGCTGTGGCCCAGCTGCCCACGCCCCGGCCACTGAAGGAAATGAGTGCCCAGAGACGTCTCTGGGTCTGGGGCGGAGTAAAGATTGTGCCTTTTTTGTTGTTTATCATTCTGGACCTTGAGGTTAGAGAAGAAGAGGAACAAAGCTACTTTCTCCTAGACTCAGGGAGGAGGAAGGAGAACAGAGGGGACCAGGCCTAGGGAGGGGTTGGGAGAGCCTGGCACGCCAACACTGGCCTGTGAGCCTAGAGACCCATGTGCTGCGCTCCTGTGTAGCACTGTGAAGTTTGAATATAGATTCCTCTCTGGCGCTCAGTTTTCCAAACTGTGACTTGAGAGATGTATCAGTAAGAACCACTGGTTGCAAGTGACAGAAACATCATTCAAACGGCTGAAAACAAGGCTTTATTGACTCCTGTGATTGGAAAGTCCAGGGATAGTTCTAATTCTAGGGTTGGTTGGATCTGGAGGTTCAAATGGTATCATCAGGTATCTGTTTCTCTCCATGTTTTGCTCTCTTCTCCACTGAGATGCCTTGTGTTACAGGCAGGTTCACCCGTCAAGATCTCAAGGTGATTGCCAAATTCTCCGGGCTTACCTTCTACCAGCCTTGCAACCCACAGAAGAAGAGCATCTGTTAGTAGTTCTTGCAGAAGCCCTAGGGTACACCCTAGGACAGCTCCTGGTCCTACCTGGCCATGGGGCCAGGGATGCCTACCTACCTCTAATTTGCCAGACTGGGGTCACATGATGTCCATTATAGTTAAAGGTAGAGTTAGTCCCACAGAAGTCACATGGAGTGAGAATGGGACAGGATGATTTCCCCAGAGGAGCACCGGAGGGCTAGTACCAGAAGAAGGGGGAATGAATGTCAGGCACGCAAGAACCGCAGATGCCTTCCTCAGCATCCAAGGGCTGACCTGCCTGTCTCTGAATGAAGCCACTGACAATGGGGCCCCTCTAAACTGTGTTAGGGTCGTGGAGCCCTTTAAGAATGCCATGAAAGCCATGACCCCCCTCCCTAGAAAGACACACAGAACTCCTTCGCATGGCCTCTGAGGCACTGCATGATTGGTCTCTCCTGCCTCCCCCAGACCCCCAGCTGGCCACACGGGCCTCTAGCTGTTCCTTGTTCTCACCATGCTGCCTCCCTCCAAAGGGCCTTGAATTTGCTGTTCCTTCTGAGTTAACGTCACCTCTGTGTATGTTGCCTCGTAAACCTCTCCCTGGCACCTAATTCAAGAGCAGTTTAAAATCTTTTATATGGTTGTTTGGCTAATATCTGTCTTTTCCAGCAGAATGGAGGCTCCATGGAGGAGGGAGCTGATTTTGCTTCCCTTTATATCTGTAGCACCCAGTAGAGTGTCTGGCACATAGTTGATGCTTGATAGTAGTCAGGTAAATATATACCTTTAAATATACAATTTTCCCTGAATTATTTTTAGTGGCATACACCTACCTAGAGTCAGTCTCTGAACCTTAGGTTAACAACCTAAGAATAAAAAATGGAAAAATGAAGGCATTGGGCAGTCAGCTCACTTAAAGCAGGGCCATGCAAATGAGGACCTCCTCCCTACCAGGGCCAGTTTTTCTGAAAATCTAGGTGCCATTGACTTAAGTTGAGGTCTTCTAAGTGGAGTCACATGGATGATTAGTGTGGGTAAAACCTGTGGTCAAATAAATTTGGGAAACACCGTCTAATCTGATATATCCTCCTTCTCTTGGAGATTTACAACATACATTAATAATAGTAATATATTAAAAAAATTATCATTAGTATAACGATCATTTATCAAGGGCTTACTATGTGCTAGGTACCTTACTAGGTCCTTCACACGTATTTTCACAAGTAATCTCATAATAGCCTTATGCAATAGATGCCATCATCACCCCATGTTACAGAAGACAAATGAATGCTTGCATGGATTAAGAATCCCAAGTTATCGTCTAGAAAGTGGTAGATATGGAACTCAAATCCTGGCGATCTGATAGGTGTCCAGTCTCCTTACTCACTGAAGATATGAGAAATCCTATAGTGGAGACACTTTACCTTTGTGTAACGTGTGTTTGTTGATAATGGAATCCTTTTTCTCTCCAAACACTTAGAAGATCTCAAGGATCACACCTAATTTGGGACATGCTGGTAAAGTCTTAATTCATGTTGAGTAGGACCGAGACCAGAAGAATGTACTTGGCACAGACTCAATGCCACAAATATTTCTGGAGCACCCCTTGTGCCAGGTGTGGTGCTAGTGGGCACAAAGCCACATTCTCATTGCCCAGGGGCACCCATAGCAGACCGGAGCCTGCTCCTGGGCTGCCCCACCGAGAGCCTGCCTGTCTCTGGGTCTTCCTCGGACCACTCAGCTGTGTCTTCCCTTGGTGGGGTACTGCCCTGAGTCACGTCTATGAGTTAGTTCACAGCTAAACACACGTTCATTCTGTAAATGTTTAGTGAGGACCTTCTGTGCTCCAGGACCTGTGCTAGGGATTGGGGATCCAGAGGCAAATAAAATACTCTCTCTTTTCCCAGGACGTCCATTGTCTAGATCAGTGCATAGGACATCCAATGTACAAGATAGACTGAGAAGTGCTGTGTGAATTTCGAGATACAAGCAATTACTTTTTTTTTTCGATTAACCAAATTAATTTTGGTTTGGGATTTAAGCTCATGCCTAAATGATGTTGGAACATGTGGACGTTGGGCAAGTCCAGATGTTTGGCTGAGAGCAGTAAGCAGCTGTGTGTTCCGAAGCAGCCTGGGGAATTCCTGCCCACCTGCCGCACGGGGTGGGAAGGGACGTGGGAATGAGGTGCTGGCTCAACAAGAGTCCTCAGACTATGCCGCCAACCACGCCTGGGCAGCAAGCGTCCGCGTGCATAGAATGCCATCGCCCACTGCCCCTGCCCACTGTCCCCCCAGCCCATGGAAGGACGCCTTTCTGGTGTCCAGTGTTGCCAGGTCACTCACATTTCTCCAGATTACTCACCTGAGCCCCGAGGGACAAGCATAGGCTTTTCACTTCAGCGACCTCGGGTTCCTCATCCATCAAATGGGAGTAAAGATTCCTCAGGAAGTGGCCTGAAGGGTGGGGAGGTGGGGAGGTGGGGACGGGGTCGGCAGGGCAGGTCCAGGCAGAAGGAGCAGCATGTGTGAAGCTGCTGAAGTGCGACAGAGGTGGCAAGTTGGAGGAGTTGGAACAAGTTTAGTCCTTAGAATGTCACTTGGCTGTGCCCTCCTCTGGGGAGCATCCTGCCAACCCCCAGGCCCACTTTATTTCTTCTCCTCCGTCACTTTTCCACCCTGGCACTATTCCCATCTACTCAAACTGCCCGTTGGCTCAGCTGTTTCTCCCTTTAGCCAGTAAGATGCCTGATGCACAGCTATTGTCTTTACTTTATTATCTACTACTTTATTATCTTGGATATCTTGGTAGATGTCAGTGACTCTCAAACAGATACTCCCCTGAAGGGGTCAGCTGTTTCACTGGCAGTGCCCCCAGGCCATGTAAACAGGGAGGCTCCCGCCATCTGAGGCCTGCCAGGGCTGGACAGGGGACAAACGTGAGGACGTCTGACTCAGCGTGGAAGCTCTTTCTCCATGCTCTTGCTCCTGACGTGCCACGCACTTGCCAGCTTCAGTGTGCAGGGCTGCCGGTGTTAGCCGGCTGAAGCTTCTCTGCTCTGTGGCCTCCTAAGCAGGGAGTGTGGGAAGCATCCTGCCAGGGCTCGGCCAGATGTGGCCAAACTTCTGCAGCGGCATTTGCCCCAGTCTGCAGATGTCCAGCCTTGCTGCGCCAGCCTGGCCAACTCGGCCGGGCCACAGTGTACAGCGCTCGGGGGTTGGTGGCCTTGAGCCATGCCCCCCCCACCTCTCCTGTTGGCCTTGATAATTCCCAACTTCCTCTCACATGACTTCTGTCTCTGTTTACTTCTCTCTCTGGCCTCCCTGCCTGCGGCGTCCCGGTGCCACCTCCAGTCTAATCTGCTGCACTAAACCCAGCCCCTGCGCTGGCCCCTTCCTGGTGGCCTCATTCCAGAGTGTGTGCTGTCTTTGGCTCACCCTCCCAGCTTGCGCACCGCGGCCCGCCCTCACCCCCC
>NW_006790426.1:1839900-1854308 GCF_000442215.2 Lipotes vexillifer | reverse complement strand
GTCACCCCAGCTCTCTCTACCACTGCGAAGGAGGATCGGTGCCCTTTTTCATGTGAAACCTATAATGTTGTATCTGGGGCTCCTCCATCAAGTGCCCAGGAGGGGACCAGCTCCCGGGGGGGGCAGAAATGGGCTGCTCTTAAGTCATGGGATGAACATTCCATAGCAGCCTAGCTCAGAGCTTGACTGAAAGTAAATGAGTGGGTAGACACATGGGGAGGCAGACATGAGCTCTGGGGATCCAGGCTCTGAGCGTCCCAGAGAGTTGGGGGAAGGTATCTATTATGGGTTGAATCGTGTCCTTCCCAAAGATGTTGAAGTTCTGAGCCCTCAAGAGCTGCGAATGCGACTTGATTTGGAAATAGGGTCTTTGCAGAGATCAAATTAAGATGAGGTCGTTAGGGTGGGCCCTCATCCAGTATGACTAGTGTCTAAGGGGAAATTTGGACACAGACACACACACACAGGGAGGGTGCCATGTGAAGATGAGGGCAGAGAGGGGGTGATGCATGTACAAACCAAGGAATGCCAAAGGTCGCCAGCAAATCTCCGCAAGCTGTGGGACCTCCCTTACAGCCCTCAGAAGGAACCAACCCTGCTGACACCTTGATCTCAGACTTTTAGCCTCCAGAACAGAGGCAATAAATATCTATTGTTTAAGCCAGGCAGTTTGTGGTCCTTTCTTATGGCAGCCCCAGGAAATGAATACAGTATTTGAATACCTTCAGAGCCTCTCACTTCTGATTATGGGCCAGTGTGCTCTAGCTATCAAGTTTATTTGCATCTTATTTAGTTTGGACATATAGGCTCTATTTTGAGGTATCTGGGCAGAGATTTTGATAATAATAATAAAAACTTTTAATAAGACTCTAATGAGAGTATTAATAAGATTCTAATAAGGAACTTTTTAATATCCTTCTGACTGGTGTAGAGCTGGGCAAGGGATAAAACAACCCATTATCCCATATATACTTTTACAGGGGTTTCCAGTCTACAAAAAGCTTTCTTATTTATTATCCCATTTGGCGCTCAGGGCGACCCTGTGAGGTTAGTACTGTGAGCATTCCCATTTTGCAGAGGAAAGAACTGAGGCTCACAGATGTCCCATAATTGTCTTAAGCGGCAGAGCTGGAACTTAAATGTCGGGCTTCTGACTTGAGTCTCATGTTCTTTCCATGCCCTCACAGCTGCCTCCGAACTTGGAGCAGATGGGACAGTTCAAGGGCAGCTGAGCCCTTGCCTGGTGGCCTGAGGAGTAACACAGTCTTTTGATCCTCTTTCAGGAGCAAGGAAGAGGGGACATCATCCTGCCGGGACCTTGCCAGGTCCTCGTAGGACTTTGTGGTGGCCACAGGGGGCCTCCAGGGTTCTTGGGCCCCTGCTAGAGCAAGGTCTTACTGTGAGAGTGGGCCCTGGTGGGTCATTTAGAGCACACAGCAGGTGAGGAGAGGCTCTAGCGGGGAGCTGGCTGCCCAGGGGTGGGATTGCCACTCATCACACAGTGAACTGTCCTCCTCCACGTCTCACGGCCCCGACCCTTAGCAAGCTGGAGCACAATGACGCTTTGCAGTCCCAGGCCACTTCGTAGCCCTCCTCAGGACTTTGAAAGTGCCCACTACCCACTAATAAGTGAAGAGCTTGGGGGAGAGGAATGGCCATAAGGTGTGGAGTCTGAGGTCTGAGTTCAGGCCTCTGCAGAGTGTGACACTGGGCAAGTTTCCTTTGACTTCGCTGCGCCTCAGGGCCCACACCTGTGAAATGGCTGGAAGACAGCATCCAGCTTGCTGGGCAGAGGTGAGCAGGAAAGGACAGGTGGGAGCTCTTTCTAACGTTGACCTCGATGTTATTCACAACAATAACAACGGTGAATGTCCCTGAGTCTTTGGGGGCAAAGACCATAAATCCTTCTTCCCGTGAGGAGCCATAAAGAACCGTTGGCCACTTCCTAAAGAGCAGTACTACCCTGCTCCCTTTGCCTCTCATTTGTTGTGCCTGGGTGTGACTCACATTCTTTTGCAGTTTTTTGGCCTCTTTAGAAAACTCTTCTGGTTTCTATCACCAGAGAGTTTCTTTCCACTCCGTCCCTCCTCACCCCCTCCCGCCACCACCACCATGGCTCTGAGGTTGTCATGTGAGTGTTTTCCACGTAAAAACTCTGGAAAACCCATTCAAGCCAAACAGAAGGACGATCTTACTGAATCTGAAGTTGATGGAGTTGGCCGCCCTGCCCTGGCGCGGGGCTTCTGCGGGCTTCAGAGCTCTCCAAGGGTGCGAGACTGAGGACCCGTTCGTTCTGAAACCTTCGCTGACACATCCCACGTGCCGCCACTGTCTCAGTGCAGCAATAAACCCTGTGTCCTTTCTTGTGTCAGTCCTTCCTGTGGGTCTGTCACTGCGTGGGGCGCTTTACATGCATTAAATCCTCATTTTATCCTCTGAAACGCCAAACACAGGTCTGTCCAACTTTAAAGTCCAGGTTCTAAAGCAGTTCTGGTGTAACTGTCTTTTTGAAGGAACTCTCGCCCAGTCCCTTCATCCTGCAGGTGAGGAAACTGAGGCTAAGGAAGGGGGATGATGACTTCCTAGAAGGAGGAACTGGACCCCAGATGTCCTAACTTCTAGGGCTTTTTCTGCTGCCCCTTCCTCCCCCTCAGAGACACGCCACACTGCTGCTGGGAGCTGCCCAGTGAGTATCAGCGGGAGCTCTCACTCAGCCATGCTCGTGCTGTTACATCCCAGGTCTCGGTTAAACCTGACAAAGGTGGTATTGGTTAATTCAAGCCGTTGTCTACTTCAAAGAGTTGTACTCAAAGTCAAGTGTCTGGACTCATAAGTTTGGCGCCCAGAGGGAGTTATTTGCTCTGATACCAGGCACCTGAACTCAGCAAAAATTCATAATTAGGGCTTCCCTGGTGGCGCAGTGGTTGAGAGTCCGCCTGCCGATGCAGGGGACATGGGTTCGTGTCCCGGTCCAGGAGGATCCCACATGCTGCGGAGCGGCCGGGCTCGTGAGCCATGGCCGCTGAGCGTGCCGAAAAAAAAAAAAAAAAAAAAAAATTCATAATTAGTAGTTAATAGTGCGGAAATGTCTCACCATTCCCGGAACATGCAATGACATGTAACGCCTCGTTTCCTTTGTACATACTGTTCTCAAAGCCCTGAGTGTTCTCCCTCCTGATCCCACCCTCCTCTTATTCTCTGCCTGGTGAACTCTTACTCATCCTTCAAGAACAGTTTCTCGATTCATGTCCAACCACTCTTCTCCCCAACCCTATTATAAGTAGTTATAATATTACTACAATCTGCTTCTCCCACTAGACTGTAAACTCTGCAAGGGCCTGAACAATATCTTATACACAATAATAATATTTAAATAATAGTACTTAAAAAGTTCTTCCTTGCAGCCAGGCTCTGTGCTAACACTTTCTGTGCATTATCTCATTTCATCCTTCATGACGTTATCAGGTAGACATCATTACTTGTCCTAATTCCTAGATGAAAATGCAGATTCACAGAGAAGTTTGGAAACTTGCCCGAGGTTACACCGTAGGTGGCAGAGTCAGGGTTGAAGTCAGTGCTGCCATGTACAGTTGTGCTGGCTGTGTACTCCCCAAGGGCATCTGGGGGAAGGGCCAATTGAAGCTGAAATCTTGCCCTCACCGTGGTGCAGAGCTGTGAATGTTGGGAGGAAGGGGCACACAGGCACCATGAGGTCTGGCTCCAGAGTTCAGGCTCTTAACCACTGTGACATTCTGGGAATATAAATATGCACAGTCATATTGTCAGTGTCTGGCACAGAGTAGGAGCCCAAATGTAGATGAAAGGGAGATTATGAACCAGTAGGCTTTCCCATTTTCTTCCTTCCCTTTTTACTGCAGAAATAGGTCATCACTTAACAGGTTACTTGGTTTAAGAGTGCATCTTTTAGTTGACTTGCCTTGTAGCAGGTACAAAGAAATGGCTGAAAACCCAGAAAAAAGTCTCCATCTGGAGCTCTAAGTGTTACACAGTTGTCTTTTATTCTAAGTAAATCCATTCTCCCAATTTGGACCTTTGGCAGTTGTTAGGCTGGTGTTAAAAAGCCACAGGTGAACCGAAACAAAGGCTGGTTTTGAAACCAGCTGCTGGAACTGCACATCTGCTGGTGCATGAATGCTGGTCCTGGTTTTAGCCCTGGTGCACGAGTACTAGGTTCTCCGGCAGGGCCTCAGAAGGTCCTGAATGGGGTGGCCTGGCTGCTGCCCAACGTGCTGACTTTCCGAGTGTACTTGGAGTAGCTGGTAACAGCAGAGCTGGTGGTTGGGCCTCTGTGACAGGCAAAAACCGGGGCTTTAGGATGAAATGTCTACAGAAATATCTGAGTTTGTGCAGACGAAACAAGGGACAGGAGAGGCCTGGGGACAAAGTTCTGTCTGATGGACTTTTGGGCTGAGAATTCAAGCTGTGCATTCTGGTCCTGCCCTGTGGCTTTTTAACACCTCCTGTTGACATAGAGGTCTGCCGCTTGCTAGTTGCATCCCCACACAGGTCTCTTAACCTCTCTGGGCTTCCGTTTACTCCTGAGCAGAGGGGGAGAATGTCACCTCCTGCAGAGGATTGTGATGGGGAGTCAATGAGCTAATGTTTATGAAAAAAACCACTTTGTGAATTGGAAAGGGCTGTGCAGATGCTCTAACTACCATTATTTGTCATTAGGTAGCTTTTCTTGCCAGTCCCTGGGGCATTTTGCTCCCAGCTGCATCTGCTGAGTGTGCTCGGAGGTGGTGTTGATGGAGGAGTAGGGTGGGAAGGAAACAGCGAGGCAGGCAGAAGACAGGGAGACTTAGCCTGGGGCTTTTGTTTACAAGTGGAGAGAACGGGTTTGGCTTTTTTTCACTCTGAAGTGGGAAAGCCGATGGTCTTCAGCAGATGAGTGTTTGGAAGCTGGATTCTCCTTCTTCTTATTTTGCATCCCGGATGTCCAGGGACATTCCTTAAAATTAGCACATCGGAAGGCTGAAGGCAGCCCAAAGCCAGGGACTTGGCAAAGGGATGCAGAACCCAACTTCACTCTCCTTCTAGGCTGGTCTCTTTGCTGTAGGCCTGTTACTTCATGCTCACAGCCACCTCCACACTCTCGCTCTGCTGTTCCCTCCATCCAGCACATCCTTCCTACGCCTGTCCAAATAAAATCTGTGCTGCAGAACTAGTCACCCTTCCATTCATTCCACAGATATGTGTCGAGTGTCATTCCTCAAGACAGGGAACACAGGAGAAGGCTCACATTTAGGGGAACAGCAGAGGATGCTAGGTTTTGCTCAGACACGTTGAGGGTGAGGAGCATCTGGTAGCCCGAGTCCTGGAGGCAGGGAATTCAGCCCCTGGAACTCAGGAGCAAGGTCAGAGGATGGGTCGTGGACGTGGGAGTCGTCAGCACGTGTGTGAAGTAGAGGCACAGGCACGGGCAAGGTCGCTTAAGGAGAACCTGAGTTGTAAGTTGAGAAGAGCAATGGAAATGATGCCTGGCAACCAAGTGTCGAGTTCAGAAGGGAACCAGCGGTGGAGAATGAGAGGGAGAGTGAAGAGGCAGTAGACGGAAAGCCAGCAAGATGAGCAGTGGCCTCTTGTGGTTTGAATGGTGGGAGAGCATGGTAGTCTAGCAAGGGCCGCAGGGAGGGCAGGCGGATGGACACTGGAAAGAGCCCACTGGAGGAGCACTCGTAGCCCCACAAGGACCGATGTCCCCCTTTCTCTGCTTGTGGCAATCGCTGCCATAGGTGAGCTGCTGCTGGTAGTGAGAGCGTGTCGTATCTCTCAAGGCTACCGGTTCACAAAAGGATGGAGAACCCGGGACTGGAGGTCTCCAGGAGGCTGGAGAACAGGCGTGGTTGGGAGTCAGGTAGTAGCAGAAATAAAGGAATGAGTTGCAGCTAGAAAGAGGCATTATCCAGTTCAGGATTTCAGAGGTAGGGCAGTTCCTGGGAGCTGACAAGGTCAGGGTGGGGCCACATGAGTGGGCTCTGAGGAGGGGTGGAGCAGAAGACTATTAGATTAGAGAGGACAGAGAACTGAAGCCAGAGTGGTAATTGGTCATCAGCGTGGATGTTCAACTGGCCTCAGGCAAGGGCAACAGTACATGTCATGAGGAAGCTGTGTAACAACAGCCAAGTCCGCATTTGCTTTTGTGGGTGTGGCTTGGAGGTATGGAAATGACGACGTGCTAGTTAGGGTAGAGACACCCAAAGATACTAGGCTTAAATACATTGATTTCTGTCTCATGTAACAGCCCTGCTGGCTTTGACTGTCAGCAAGGCACTGCTCCATGAAATCGTTCGGGACTTCCGTACTATGGCTCTGCCATTTTCTAGGATGTTGAACTTATTTACAGGCTGTTGCTGGGTCCCATGAGGACCACTCACATTGCATTGGAAAACACTTAGTCACAGGTCACCCTTAGCTGCAAGGGAGGCTGGGAAATTCCCATCTGGGGCAGATATGAGCTCAGTTAGTACACTATCCCTATGGACAAAGGAGGGAACAAAATTTGTGGGACCATCTAGCAATCTGGCACAGATGGTTTTTTTTTTTTAATCCTTTGAAGTGAATATTTATTTTCATATTATCCTGTATCACACAAAGAATAGCAAATGAAGGACAATCAGTAAATACTGCTGAGAGATAAAAACTCTGTCCTAAAAAGATTTGATGGATATACAAAATATGGCTGATTCATATTTCAGTAGTATGGTTCTTTTCTAATACTAAATCAGTCAACTGGAAGATAACAGAAGTTCCTCCATAACATAGGCTAGAAAAGTCTATTCAATTTTATTTAAAATCTGTATGCTGTAAAAGTACATGCCATGGAATTTACTAGGATGACAACTAGATAATATGAAATTCATGACATACTGAACTGGTTTTTAAAGCCAATTTATATAAATGATTATAATAGTCTATATTATGTTTAGCTCTTGAGGCATATGGTAGTAAATTTGAATTTAATTTTAAGTAAATTTACATAAATATAAAAAGTTCAGTAATTTTTATCCACCCTGCATAAATTAAAAACAAATTAAAAAACAAAAGTAATGTACTTTATAAATGCACTTGAGGCCAAAGTTCAAACAGACCAGAAATCTAAGTTTATTTCTTACAAAGAAATCAAAGAATGACTGACTTTCATAGAAAGTCATCAGTGGAGAAGGTACTACTGAATATTAAGCAGTAAATATATAAATATGTATGTAAATATATATTTAGCAGTAAATATGACTTACATTTACTATATATTCTTTAAAAATTAATGTAACTGAAAAAACTTCACACTGATGGCAGAGATGGTTTTAAGGATGGACAGTCATTTGTTCAACAAATACTTATTCAGTGCCTCTTATGGGCTGGGTCCTGGAGTTACAGAGAAGGAAACAGACACGATGCCTGCCCTCAAGGAGCGCACAGCCTAGTCGGTGGTGTGGTCTTCAGAGGACGAAAAGGCAGCTGATGAGTGGCAGCTGTAGACGAACCAAGTGAGAGCCGAGAGATGGGCGGCTTTCACAGGAGAGGGCTGTGAGGGAAGAGTGGTGTCAAGGAAGGCTAGACTGGGGCTTAGGCAGTAGGTAGAGGGTGATTCGTTCATTCATTGTTTACTCAACAAGCATTTGGTAATAGGGATGCAGTGATAAGTGAAAACAGTTATAGTGCCCACTCTCATTGGGTTTTCTTCCTAATAGGGTTTCTTCCTCACTTCATGTATGGGATGAATAATTACACCTGAGGTAAGACTTTGAAGGAGCAGAGTTTAGATCTGTGAGAGCATTTTACAAGGGGGTATTGGAGGGTTCGGGGAGGGAGGAATGACGATTTGAAAGATGAATGGGTGTTAACCAGGTAAGGAGCAGCCAGACCAAGGGAACAGCATGTACAAAGGCCCTGGGGATGGAGGACTGAAAAATGGCCCGTGTGGCTGAGGCAGGGCGGACTGGAGGTGGCAGGGAGGAGGGGCAGTGGTAAGGTAACCTGGGGCAAGCACACATGGGACCTGAAGGTTCTTAAGAATTTTGGCCTTTATCCTAAGAGCCAAGGGAAGCCACAGATGAGTCTGAAGCACGAGGAGTGACATGGTCAGAACCCCGGGAAGAGCTAAGCCCATAAAGTTGTGACTTTGCAGCAGAATAGACAGAAGGAATAGGACAAGGATCAGAAAGGGGTCAGAAAAGCTAGAGAACAGGAAGGGCAGAGGGCTGCCTTGGGCAGGGTTTGTGGCTCACAGGGACACTGGAGGCAGGGATTTGAGGAGCAGATGGAGGGACAGGGAAGGGGCTCGTTAACTTCAGGCTTCCATCTGGAACTGGGGGTGAAGCTGTGTGTCTCCATGTGGGTTATTTAGCAATCCTGGGACTTCAGCTGTTTTCCTATCTGTAAAAGAAGAGCTTCTATGAGGATCAAAGGGAAGATCAGCTAACAGCAGGGTGCAGTATGAATATCATGGATATTGAGAATAATGATATAGACGATATGGAGTACGGAGTGGCTGTGACATCCACCTGAAATGCCTGCACTGTGTGGGAAGAAAGATGATAGGGTTCAAGGGGCAAGGAGAGGCTTAGCAGTGGCCACACCTGATGTCTCCGTTAGGGAGATTTTTCAGAATAACTGTGTGTGTGTGTAGGTGTGCGTGTAAATTGGTCTGGTTGTCAGGGGATTTGGGGTCCGAGCTCAGCACCAGTGGTCCTTGCTGGGAGATTTGAGCAATTTGGTTCCCCAATTTATATGGTAGATTCTGATGTTTAAAGGCATGAGGCCCTGAAAAAGATCAGCCAAGCTGTTTACCAGCTATAGGCTTATAATAATATAGAAATAATAGTTGTTGCTGGGAATTAAAGGGGATGCTGCACCTAAGGTGCTTCATACAGTCCTGGAATAGTGGATGCACATTCAGTGGAAACAGTGGGCCCCAACTTCGTCATCTGTGAAGAGCTGAGATGAATCTGTCTCAGTGGTGACAATGACAAGGGTTTCCACTGGGAGTGTCAGAGTTTCCTGTGAGTGTTTCCCACGGTTGGGATCCTGGGGTCTCTGACTCACCCAGCGCCGCTTGTGCACAGGCCCCAGGTCCACAACCTGCCCCAGGCACGGCTTGCTGGAGGCCTGGAGCCGAGGTCCTTGCCATGGTTCAGGCCAGGGCTATGGCCAGGATGCTAGAAGCGCCCAGAAGCCCTCGGGTGGAGTCTGCCTCCTCCTTTTTCCTGTGCACCCCCTGCCCCCCACCTCCCCTCCCCTCTTTGCTCTGAAAGCAGCAGCCTTCCTGCTGGGCCCAAGCAGCAGAGTGGCCTAAATTTAGCCTTCTGGCTTCAGCGGTGAGCCACAGGTGAAGACCAAGGGGAAAGCACAAAGGCGGTCACATTTTCAAAATACCTTTGGTCAAGACCATAAACAGCAAATCTGAGGCCCTTGGTCCACGGCATGCCCTCTACTTGTTTTTGAGGGAAGACTGGAGAACAATCTTGTTTCCTTCTCGGCTGCTTCCCCGTTGACCCTCCCTTGAAACCCCGCCCCCGCCCCCACTTTGCCCAGCTTGGAGCCATTCTCTCTCCCAGGAGTGCGGGCCCTGGGCTACAGAGCTGGCCCCCATGGCCTGTGTTTGGTTTGGGCGGTATAATCTGGTTTGGCTCAGACAGACCAGCGTCATTATGCAGGCTCCATCCCCCTCAGTTCAGCCAGGCCTGCCGCCTTAGGAGGCCTGGTCAGACAGGCCTGGTGAGATGCTTCACATCTATTGAACGCTTGCTATGGACCAGGCATCCTCCTAACAATCTTACCTCAATCAGCCCATTTAATCTTCCTAATAACCTAAGAAGTGGGTACGATGATCACCCTCTTTTATAGATGAGGAAAGTGAAGCACAGACAGGGTAACTCTGTCAAAATCATACAGCTGGTAAGTGGCAGAGGCCACCTCCAAAGCCCACCCCTTGACTGCCACAGGACACCACCCCCATCATATAGCATCACCCTTTCTGAATCACTTACTGTGCCAGGCACTTTTATGTACATTATCTCAGTTAACCCTCAACACATCCTATGAGGCAGCTACTGCTATTACTGTTCCCTTTTTATAAAAGTGGAAACTGAGGCTCTGAGAAGTTGATCGAATCGCCCAGGGTCGGGATGGGAAGCCGTGGAGTAATGAGTGCAGCTGTGCCACCAGGCCGTTAAGCTCCTGCCTCCTCGCCTGCCCACCCTCAGGTGCTTTGCCCAAAGCCAGCTTCCCTAGGAGTGCTCCTGCCTGCCAGATCATCCTGGAGCCTTTGTCTGCGTGTTGGGAGGCTTGTCCTCACTGTGGTTTAACTCATGGGCTTCATCACAGCAGCCAGCAAGTGCAACAGAGGGAGCAGGGGCTGCTCAGGATTGAAATTGTAGGCCGCAAGCTCCATGGGCAGACCTTGCTCCCAGAGCCCCAAATATTAGGATTGAAATACCCCATGTGCTCCTCAGGGGTAGGGATTCTTTGCAGTCACTGGAGTGGGCGGGGTGGGGTGGGGTTAAGGGAGCATCTTAATACTCCATTCTTTATTTTTGCTTCATCTGTTGTGTACACTAAGGTATTTATTTAATTGTGGCAAAATATACATAACAAAATTTACCACTTTAATCGTTTTCAAGCATACAGGTCAGCGGCATTGAGTATATTCATGTTATTGTGCAGCCATCATCACCATCCATCTTTAGAACCTTTTTGTCTCCCCAAACTGAAACTCTGTATCCTTTAAATACTAACTCCTCACTCCCCCCCACCCCCACCCCCGCAAACATCATTCTACTTTGTGCCTCTAGGGACCTCATATAAGTGGAATCATACAATATTTGTCTGGCTTATTTCACTTAGTATAATGTTTTTGATGTTCATCCATGTTATATGTCAGAATTTCCTTCCCTTTTAAGGCTGAATAATATTCCATTGTATGTATAGAGCACATTTTGTTTATTCCTTCATCCAGCCATAGACATTTGTGTTGCTTCCCCCTTTTGGCTATTGCAAATAACACTGCTATGATATATTGAGGTTTTATGGGAAAGTTTGCTTGAAAAAAAATCCATTTGCTAAAAGAAATTTGGAAACCACCACGTTGGACCAAAGTTGGGGGAGATGGAGACCCAGTAAGCACGGGTAAGTTACCTGTACGTGATGGTCAGAGCCAAAACTATAGCCTTCAGACTCTGAGTCCAGCACTTTCTCTCCCTCTGATTGCTGGCTCTGATATTTAGAAGGAAGAAGGAAGGAGAATGCGGCTCTGTCCTGGGGGCAACTGCCCTGTGTCCATAAACCTCCTGGAGCTGCAGAGAGGACTGGATTCAATATTTATTGAGTGCCCACGGGAGCCAGTCCAACGTGGAGATAGAGTTTGTGTCTATTTCTGCGTCTCACTGCTTGTGTGACCTTGGGTCCTTTTCTTGTTTCTCAGAGCCTAGGGTCATTGTGAAGGTCAGATGAGATGAGATATATCCAGTGCATCTGGGGCAGCGTCTGGCACACAGTGCCCAGAGAGCAGGAGCTGCCACTCTACGAGGCACTGCTGGGGATAAAGAGATAAACAAGACAGGCTCTGGCCCTTGGGAGTTCTTCTCAGTGCATCATATCAAGAGGCACATGATGTTGATTTGTCCCATTATTGGTGATATTGACATTTATCAGTTGATTAAGATGGTGTCTGCCAGGTTTCTCCATTGCAAAGTTGATTAACAAGTGTTTTGTACTCATTAATAAATTACTATTTAATAAGCATTTTGTGGGAACTACTTTGAGACAGTGTACAGATTCTATTCCTCATCAAACTTTGACCCTGCAGTTTTAGCATCATGTTTTGCCAAATGATGATTCTATAATTCCTTCTACATTTATTACTTGCAATTCTACTACAAGGTAGAGGCTTCACACCTTTATTTATTTGTTTGTCCATTCATTCATTTGTATCAGCACAAACTCATGAATTTCTATTTTATTCAATGGGCTATAATCCACAACAGTCATTATTTATTTTGATGCTCAAATTGTTTTTCTATAAATTTAAGAATATCTGGTAGACTTGGAGAATAATACATAAACTACTGTGATTTTGTAACGTAAAATAATAATAATATTGAGCCCTTTCCATGTGCCAGGCACTGTTCTAAGTTTCTTTATTAACTCTTTATATATATAAATTCTTCACATATGTAATAGTTATTTATTGCCGTGAAACAAGTTATCCCAAAACATAGCAGTTTAGAAACAACAAACATTTTCTGGCTCACACAGCTTCTGTGGATCAGGAATCAGGAGTGTTAGCTGGGTGGTTCTGGCTCAGGCTCTCTCACTAGCTTGCAGTTGAGATCCCAGGGCTGCAGTCATCTAAGGGCTTAACTGGAGCTAGAGGATTCACTTTGAAGATATGCAACTTACCTGGCTATTGGCTGGAGGCCTCAGTTCCTCTCCACAGGGACTCCTCCACAGGGCTGTTGGAGTGTCCTCACAACGTGGCAGCTGGCTTCCACAGAGAGTGATCCCACAGGGAGAGTAAGGAGGAAACCACAACGCCTTGTATGACCTCGTCTTAGAAGTCATACACCATCACTTCTGCCACAGTCCATTCATTAGAAGCGAGTCACTGACTACATCCCACACTTAAGGGGAGATGAAGGATGTTCCTAGGCCCCTTTTGAAGAGAGTGGGTCAAAGGATTTGTGATTGTATTGAAAAGCCACCACAAAATACATAAACTCCTGTGAATTCTTTCATCCATACTATATAACCCTAAAAGGTAGGCATTACTCTCTGACCAGTTAAGTGCCTTGGCCAAGGTCACACAAGCAGACAGTGGTAAAGCTGGGATTTGAACCCAGGCAGCCTGGCTCCAGGGCCCACATTCTCAGCCACTACCTGATTTGGCAGGGCCTTGAGGCAAGGAAATGGAGAATTCCTGAAGGTATTTGAGGGGAAAGAGACATGATCCATCCACCCTAGCCATGGAAGGCAGCATGCAGCAAGGTACAGGGTGATGGGTAGCCCCACTGCCTTCTCCAGTAGGGCTTGCACGCAGATCCCTTTTCTTGTTCTGTAACTAGGAGGCCTGTCTTCCCACCTGTTGCTTTCCATTTGCTCATTTTGCAGGTAGACAGTTAGAGAAAAGCAGTGTAAATCATAATCTTTTAAAACGGGCAGGATGGTGGTGCTGGCCTCTCTGGCGTGGCAAAGCGTTAGGGGAAGGCTTGGAGGTGGAGCACCTTTAAAAATGGGACAATATGAGACATGGTCTTTACCCTCGGGAGCACAGAGTCCATTTGGAAGACAAGAACATAAACATGAAGTTATTTAAAACCTGGGTTACATGTAATTACCTTTTAAATGGTAGGGCCAAGGCTTGTGTCTTGGTTGCCTTTATATTCCACCACAGTGCCTAGTAGGGCACCTGGCTTTGCTTACTGATTGCCAACTGAATGAATGTTGCTATCCTACCGTGGCATGGGTGGCAGAGACAAGAAGGAGGTGGCTGGTGAGGTGAGGCAAGCCGGCCAGGGGAAGTGCCTATCATGAAGTGTCTGGCCTGGGAAGGCAGCATTAGGTAGGGGAACTAGCAGAGGTTAACAGCCAAGCAGGTGTCATCAGGGGTCTACAAAGACTGACAAGCATCGAGAGGTGGGCTGAGAACTCAAGGACAGGCAGATACCGGAGGTCAGGAGGGATCTGGCAAAGGGAATCTGGGCGGCAGGTATGAGAACCTGGAATCTACGTGGGCAGGCAAAGAGAATTATAGCTCCAGCACCAGAGCATGGAATATGAGTGGACGCTGAGGCAGACACACTTTACCCTTTGGTGCCTTTTGACCTCATTTGGGCCTGAACTGGTGTCTGAGGGGCTCACTCTTAGGAATGTGAACAGGAAGGGACTGGAGTGAATTTAGGCTGCCAAGGGGCTAGGGTTTCACTTGGGCAAGCCCCCTTCAGTGTCTCCTGAAGGTTTCTTTCTTTCTTTTTTTTTTAATATTTATGTATTTGGTTGCACCGGGCGGGTCTTAGTTGCAGCAGGCCGGGTCCTTAGTTGTAGCATGTGGACTCTTAGTTGCGGCATGCATGTGGCACCTAGTTCCCTAAACAGGATCGAACCCTGGCCTCCTGCAGTGGGAGCTTGGAGTCTTATCCACTGCGCCACCAGGGAAGTCCGTCTCCTGCAGGTTTCTAAGGATTTCACTTGCCCAGATTGTGGTTTATGGTGCAGATTGGAGTGAGGGTGAACCTGCTCTCCAGGGGTTTTTAGTGTTGAATTCCTTAGGAGACACCCAGTCCTACACTACGGGTGAGACCCAGGGAACCCGACTGCCATGGAAGCCTGTCTGCAATTCTTTACTTTTCTTTCTGTGCAAAAAGAGGGAAGAGCTTCTTAAATTTCCCTAC
>NW_006790426.1:1814996-1839706 GCF_000442215.2 Lipotes vexillifer | reverse complement strand
TTCCCTACAGAGAAGATTTAAGTTTGTGATTTGAGCCCCAGCTTTGCCACTTCTTTCTTGTGGGACTTTCGGCAGGTGATATGGGATAATTCCTCATCTGGGACATGGGGGTAATTAATACCCACCTCCCTGGGTTTTGGGGAGAATCAATTCAGTCAGACACGTGAATATAATTGTTCAAACAGCAAGTGCTGTGTGAACCTAAGGGAATATTACTGTGAAACAAACTCCAGCCAGTGAGAGCTGAAAGATCTTAATATTGTCGCTGGGCCCCTCTTTACATAGGGACCTGGATGTCCCAGGGGAGCTACAGACTTGATGTACTGCTCTTGGCTCATGGAGCAAAAACTCAAGATGATCCTGGTTGATAGAACCTCCAATTTGACTAGAATCCCTCCCCACCCCCTACTCTTTGTAAAGGACCGATGTTTTCTGTGAGAGTGCCCTACGGAACGCTCCCAGGTTTGAGCGGACAGGAGACTCAGATAGAATCCTGGCTGGGCCACATGGTTTCACCCCAGCTAGGAAGGGGCTTTGTTCTCGCATCGCCTTGGCGGGTCCAGCCAGGCTCGCTCCTTCTAGGTAATACCTGAAAGAGTTATTTTAGCTGGACTTTCAGAGATTAGGACTTTCACATAAGTATTAGGTGAAAATAACAATGGCTCTTATTCATTAAATGGTATGCGAGCAACTTCTGAGTATGAGCTTCCCCTTGAAGAATCTTCCCTTGAGCCTAAAAATGCTCCTCTGGATTACGTCCTGTGTTAGTTCCCAAGAAACAGGAAGTTGTCCCTCCTGCCTATAGTTGTTTGTGTTTTAATTGTTTGGTGTCTATATATATGTGTGGGTTAGAGATGTATAAGTTGTCCTCAACCCTTTGGTTTAGATTTCATTTTCTTCTTTGGGTCCTCTTACTTCAGTTCCTGGTGTCCCCCAGTGTAAACTAGAGAAGGCCAGTCATGTAATGGCCAAGAATTGGAGCTCTGGGGACATTTTGGGGACATCGCAAGCTTCCCTTTCCCCTTTCATAAATAAGGAGTACAGCAGCATCTGCCTCACAGGGTTGTTTTGAGGCTGAAAGTTGCTAATATGTGTAAATTTACTTAGATAGTACCTAGTGCATAGTGAACACTCAATAAATGTCAGAGTTTTTTTTTTTCAAGTAGCACATATGGTATTCGTTACCCTCAAGAAAAATATGTGCCCCAGAAATGTAAACAGGTTGAAAAGTTCAGATAAATCCGTGGATCCATGCTTGGAATATTAAAGAAAATAGGGTACTTGGGGGTACAGAGTACAGTCTTAATAAATATTTTTCTTTATTTGGAAATGAAGGGTACGGGGGATGCCCCTTTGAGGTGCTAAGCCCTGCTCTGTTTGCCTGGCTGCATCTTGTCTGTTGAAATACATACCTGGGCTTTTTTTTTGCTGCCCTCACTTTTCCAGATCTAGGGGAAGTCCCTTGGGAAGTACGTTAATAGATCTTGCTCCTCTGGCCAGTACAGTTCTTCCCCACTCCTGGGCTGGAGCCTCAATGCTTTAGTGATAAGACCAAGTGGCAACTTCCCCTGGAATACATTATGGAGAGGAAATGGGGAATTCAAAGTGCCCGATGAGAGGCAGGGTTCTAGAGCCAGGTTTATTGCTTGAAATCTGGAGCTGAAGTGGGGTTCCCTCACTTGGAAAAGAAGGTTGGAAAAAAGCTCCTCTTGATTGCTGCCTAAGGCTATGGCAAATAGAAAGTGAGATGCTAATATATCCTTGCAGACAGTACCCGGCAAGTCAAGTCCCCCAGCACTCAGTGGTAAGCTTGAGCGTTCCCGGTATCACCATGGGATTTAAGCCCTGAGCTGCCGCTGGGGTGTGGTCTGCACTGAGGACTCAAGTGGTCCAGGAAAAGCCTAGTGCAAAATGCCAGATAGATAGATATATAGGTAGAGAATGCAACAGGCACAAAACAAACCTCCCACTCAAGATAAGCCTACAGTTCCAAATTCCAGAACACGTGGGAGGAAAACTATTGCTAAGAAAAAAAGAGAAAGAAAGAAAGGAATATAGCCAGCACAATCAACAATAGGGAAATGAATTCATTTCAGACTACAAGAAATAAGAGTGAAAGCTAATGATGTCTTCAAAATATGTGTGAGGAGGATCCTCAAAGGGCTGAAGAAAGGAATATAATCTATAAAAAAGAATAAGAATAAATGAAATAAAGTAAGCAGAAACTAAACAAGAACACAGAATATAAAAAGAACCAGTTAGAAATCAGGAAATATATAGTTCTGAATCTCTTAATAAAACCTCAATAGATGGGATAGACTCAATACTGGACATAACTGAAGAAAGGGCTGGTGAATTAGAAGTCGGTACTGAGGAGTTCATCAGGGACTCAACCCAGGATGAGAAATTAAAAATATGAAAGAGCAGTTAAGAGACACAGAGAATAGATCAAAAGACTCTAATATATGTCAGAGTTTCAGAAGAAGAGAATAGAGGAGATGAATGAGAGGCAATATTTGTTTAGACAGTGAATGCACATTTTCTCATAACCAAAGAAAGATGTGAGTTCTAGGGTTGAAAAAAGCAACCATAAGTGACAAATAAAAATAAATTCACATCTAGACATGTTGTAGCGCAACTTCAGAACTGCAAGAACACAGACAAACTCTTAAAAGCTCCACAGAGAAAAGGCAAATTACCTGCAAAGGAATAACAACTAGCCTGACAGCAGACTTCTCATCAGCAACAGCAGCTGCCAGAAGACAGTGAGGGAGCACCTTGAAAGAGCTGAGCAAGTACGACTGTCAGCCCAGAAGCCTCCGCTCAGCTAAACCAGCACTCAAGAGTGAGGATGACAGGCATTTCCAGATATACAAAAAGAAGAAAGTTCAGTACACACTGATGCTTGCTGAAGGAAATACTAAAAGATGAACCTTATCAAGAAGAAAAGTGAGCTGAAATATTGAGATTAAAGAATGGCATATGCAGAAAAGAACCTGAGCCTAGAAATCGGTGAAGGAGTCTGATTGCAGATTTATGGAACCATTGATTATGTTTTTAAAAAGCACAAAACCAAAACTTCTGTGCAAAAAAAAAGTACAGAGGGGGCAGTTTCTACTCCCTTTCATCTGATTGTTGCCATGTAGGAAATAAGCCCAGTGTTTCCAGATCGCTGGTCTTTCAAGGCAAACCACAAAGCCAGAACTTTTATGTGAAATCTCCTGAGTTTTAAGGGTTTGCAACAAGTTCAGTAATTTTTAACACACCAAGCTCTTCAACACTTTGAAGAGTCAAGAAAACTACAGCCATATATAGTATATAACACTGTACAGCCATTCAGCCTGCAGTTGGTGACCTCGGGCACAGGCAATGTTTAAATGTCCCTTTGGCTCTCTGGTCTCTATCACATGAGCAGAGATGCCTTCTCCGGGGGCTGGTACTTGGACTGGGAATTGAAGGTTGGATGGGATTTAATTAAGTGGAGAGGAGCAGGAAGGGCATTTGAGACCTTGAGGTGGGAGTGCATCTGTAGTGGCTCAAGAAATAATTCGGTGGGGGTGGGGTTTGGGAGGAGGAGGTTGGTTGGGGTCAGAGATGTTTAAATATTGTCCTGAATCCTTGTGTCCTCCTTAAGATCTGGAAGCTGGTCTATTTTGAGTCACATAGTTTAGTGTCTTACATCATTCCCCAGGGACGGCCGTGGTGAGTAAATGAGCACTACTTGGTGATGAGGGTGAGAACGCCAATGAAAAAGGCAAGAAGGAGAAATCCAGGCACATCTGGGAGATTATGTGGTGTGGTGGGATGCTTCCCAAGGAGCTATGTAATGTGTCAGCTGGTCCTTTAATTAGAAACAGTGATCTGGAAAGCATGGCTGCAGTGTGGTAATTCACGTGGATTTCTCAGTAGCTGGAGTCTCTGGCTCTGAGCTTTTCTAAATGGCAGTGTTGCAGTGCTCTGAACCAGTTGGTTTCTTTGAAATAAAACCAGGTAAACAAATAGAGGGGATGTGGGTGGGAGTGGTGGAGGGAAGCTGGATCATGAGTCAGGAGACCCCGCTTCTAGTCTGGTTCTTGCCATCAGCTCCTTCAGAGACAGAGCCTGTCTTACAGGGGTTTAGATCCCAAAGTCAGCATGTTGGGTCATGTCAGTCCCTGAAATTGCCCTTAAAATAGAATGTACATGGTTTAGTGTGTGGAACACTATATAGTAAGGTGTGTATATGTATAATGTATAAAGTGCCATGAGTAGAGTCGATATAACGATCATTTATTATGGAGAAAATTACATTATTTAAACTATCTTTTTATCACTCTCTTTTTTGCCACATGTGTATTTTGACTTTGTATTAGTTAAATGGTCGTATATTACAACTGGATTGTATAAACTTGAGCATAAAAAAAATCATTGCTTTGGGCCTCAGTAAAATAAAATGAGTGGCCCAGATAATTTATAGGCCCCCGTTCAGCTCAAAATCATTGACTCTTTTATTTTTGACATTGTAGTTGAGTGTCCTTGATGCAGGCAGCAGGGTCGAATGTGGTTAAGGACACAGGTTCTGTGTTTGGCAGGCTGCGTTCTCATTTTGACTTTATTCCTGCTTAATTGGGTGGCTCTGGGAAAGTATGCCTCAGGTTTGTTCTTTTAAAATCTGTAAAATAGGGATAATGGTATCTGCCTCATAGGGATGCTGCGAAGCTTAAATGATCCTTGTATATGCTTAGAGTAATGCCTGGCATAGTATTTGCTCAATAAATACCTCTTCTTCTTCTTCTTCTTGCTATTATATGCAAAACACCATGGTAAGTGCTCTTAGGAATACAAAAACTGGTACCCTCAGTCTAATCAAGATTTACTTGTGGGGCTTCCCTGGTGGTACAGTGGTTAAGAATCCGCCTGCCAGCGCAGGGGACACAGGTTCGAGCCCTGGTCCGGGAAGATCCCACATGCCACAGAGCAATTAAGCCTGTGCACCACAACTACTGAGCCTGTGCTCTAGAGCCCGTGAGCCACAACTACTGAAGCCTGCGTGCCTTGAGCCCGTGCTCCGCAACAAGAGAAGCCATCGCAATGAGAAATCTGCGCACCACAGTGAAGAGTAGCCCCCGCTCGCCACAACTAGAGAAAGCCCGTGTGCAGCAACGAAGACCCAACACAGCCAAAAATAAATAAATTTTTAAAAATCTATAAAAAAAAAAGATTTACTTGTGCTGGCTAGTATACAGAGAGTTTATTATAAGGATTTAATAGGCAATATTAGGGCTGTTGAGGGTGGGGTTCCCTGGGAAACAGGTGCTGAGATGGAGATTAGCATGCAGGGCATTTATTGGGGTGTCTGATTGGCATCAACCCTTCTGAAGGTGATTGGCCAGAGAGAGGAGTTGAGCTCTGATGCAGTCCCAGTGAAGGCCTCAGCCCATTCTATGTGACATTCTGGAGCTTGGAGAGGCCCTTCAGACTTGTCCCAGGTTGGAGCAAGGGGCCCAGGCCTTTACATGGGATGTTGATCAGTCATGGACGTGGGTCGCTGCTGGAAGGAGTGTGACCTCGGGTGAGGCAGCGTTCTTCAGTCTCCAGAGGGGCTGGCAGCCAGAGGTAGTCTTCCGGAAGCATTCCCAGCAGCTGGGAGGATGCAGCCTTCCTTCCTGAAGGAGAATCTGGTGGCTGATTCTGTGCCCCCCACAGTGCCCAGGGGCTGAGAGCAGAGTTAAGCCAGTACTTCCAAAGTTGGAGCTGAGAGGTTAGGAATGGAGGCCCCTCTGCTCATTTCTCAGGGGTCGTGTGTCTCTGCTTCTCTCTGCCCCTTTCTCCTGCCTCTCTCTGACCACAGGCTTTCTCACCTACTCACCTTGCTCACGGCCCACGATGGCCACCAGCCCAGAGCCTGCATGGCTTTAAGGCTCCTGTTCCCATCACAACTGCCCTCAATCCTTGTGTCTTAGTTCAAATGTCTGAGAGAGACTGGCTGGTTCGAGCGGCCTGTGAGTGGACACCCTCTCCCCACACCCAGCTTGGATCACTGTCCACTCCTATCCCAGTCACTGGAGTGCAGTCTGGCATGTTGTACCTCTCCTTTCCAGGGGTCGTGGCCTGGTCAGTCACCGTCAAGCATGTCTATGGGACACTTAAGAGCTCTTCTGATGTGCAGGCAGTATTCAAGGTACCGGGGATGCTGCAGAAAATCTAACTGACAACAGTCCCTCGTGGAGGGCACGTTCTATTGCGGGGAGACTGACTGTGAAGAAGTAAATAAGATCTGATCCAGGCAAGGCTTAGGACCTAGAACAGCATTTCCCTGGGGCACAGGCAATGATGTGGGAGGAGCGGGATGAGCTCCTGGTTTGTTCTTATCTTCTCTCTCCCTTGCGGCTTCAGTCATTTCTTTCTGACTGGCTCCCCGTTGCTTCCATCTCCTCATTCCCAAACCTGGCCTGTCTTTCAGTAGCAGCAGCAGCAGCAGTACCTTTGCTCTCCCCTGAGCTCCTTGCCGGCCGCCCCTCTGGCAGTTCAACCCCACTATGTCTGACAGCCTCAGCCCACAAACCGGCAGCCCTCCGGTCTTCCCTACTGCACAGTCATCCTCACAGACGGAAACCTTGGGATGACCCTCGGCTCTGCTCTTTCCATCCAGCCAGTTGTTCAGTCATTTGGAGTCTGTTTCTCACATCTGTCTCCTCTTCTCCAGCCGGTTCTGGCAGGATCTTCTTAATTGCCCTTCTTGGCTTCAGTCTCTCCTTCCCAACCCATTAGTTGGTCAGATGAATATTCCCGAAATGCACCCCTGATGTCACATTCTTTGACTCAATTATCTTCTGGATAAAGTTCAACCTCCATCTCTTGGTATCTCAGAACCTCCTTCATTGGGCTCCAGCTTGCCTGTCCAGCAGACCTTCTACTTTTTCCCTATTGTTGATGGCTGTGCTCCAAGCACCCAGAATGAGTGCCCACGTTGGTTCCAGCCTTCCCTACCTCCACACTTCTGGATGTTTCCTTCCCCCTCTAGACCTTTTCCTCATTCTCCTCAATCTTTGACTCATCTTTCTTTCTAGAAGCCCTGCCTGATTCACTCAGCCAGTAATGGCCCATCTTGCCCTCTTCCAAACTCTTCAAATTCCATCTGAATCTCACTGCCACCACTTCCCATTTGATAACTGTATTGCAGGCTGTTCCACACATATGTGATCTCCCTTACATAATGGCTGAGCCACAGGGTGACTTCAACCTCTCCTCCCCAAGGCACCCCACATAAATACATAATCTAAGTAAAAATGCACTCTCCTTATTCTCAACCAGCTTCAAAGCTATTTCCCTAGTGTCCACATCCAGCAGATTGCTGCCTCTAGGCTCTGTCTATACAGAAAGTCTGGTGTTGACCCAGTTTTTTCTGGACTGGAGGTCTTTGCAGACAGGATTGAGGGCCAGTCATCTTCAGTCCTCCTCGGGGCTGGCACAGTGTGTCCACTTAGGACGGACTTGGCTGAGAGAATGAATGGATGAATGAATGAATGCCACAACATACAGTCTCCCCTGGCATTTTCTTTTTTCCACTTTTCTCCATAGAGATGAGCATACTTTTGTCTCCCTCTGATTGGCTGCTTTAGAGGAGTGTTCTAGATTCCACCGGTAAACTTTCATTTCCTCACTCTGTCCCGTGCGAGAACCAGCAAAGAACCTACAACTTTAGGCAGGTAGCAAATGTCCCTTACAGTAAAAATGCAAGAACTTCTGCTGCTGCCCTTAGAAGGCTGTCCTCAGGCCCTGCTCCCTGAGTGTGCAATGGAACTGCTCTGTGGCCTCTGCCTTCGTTTCTCTATCTGTGCGTGACCTTGAAAATAAATACGGAAAAAGGGTCTGGGATGATGGCTGGGTCCCTCTGATGCTGGCCCCTCTGGAGTCCCCTTTCCTCCCCCACCTTCTTACTTCCAGGCTTCAGTGCCAATACCTCATCAGGCCTCTGCCAGGCTGAGTCTTCACTGGGAACATTCTCCCTGACACCTCTCCTAGCCCCACGGCTCCTCTCCAGCGCTTAGATTTCTGCTGAGATGTCACTCCTTCCAGGAACCCCTCCTAGCCTCCCTGCCCACCCTCCTCTCCATGAATTGTAATTGCTTATCAGTCCTCCTCCCTGGTCTGCACACTCCACAAAGGCAGGGCAGGGTCTGCCTTGCTCACCACTGTGTCCCCAGTGCCGAGCACAGTGCTGGGCATGTAGTAGGCACTCAGCAGATACACGCTGAGTGAATCGATGGAGGCATAGGAGGATGGGTGGATGGAACAGGCGCTGTGTACCTGTTAGCTACTGCCATAGAATCGTGCACGACAACCGCCTACACAGCTTAGTGGCACGGGTTCACAAGTGTTCATTGCTCGTGTGTCTGGAGGTCAGCTAGGCAGCTCTGTTGATCTTGGCTGGGTTCACTCACTTGTATGAGGTTGGCTGGTTTGGGCCAGGGTGACTGGGGCAACCGGGGCAACCAGGGCAATGCAGCTCCACTCCCGTGTCTCCTGTCCTCCCACAGGCTAGTCTGGGCATGTGCTCCTGGCAATGGCAGGGGCGTAAGAGCAGGTGGGCACAGGCGACGACGTGGGGAGGAGCAGGACGGACTCCTGGTTTGTGTTACACGCAGTGCCTCTGGGGCCCAGGCATACCACATTCTCTCAGCCAAAGCAAGTCATAGGCCAGCCCAGATCCAAGGGGTGGGGAAACAGATTCTACCTCTTCAGTGAGAGAGAAGCTGTAGAGTCGCGTGGCAAAGACAGTGAGTGCGGGGAGGAGCTGAAGAAGTTTGGGGCATCTAATGAAACCTGGCGCGCTGGGCATCACAAATCCTGGGTCGTAGTTCACCCCTAGCTGGGGCCTCAGGCAGGTCAAATGTGTCTGGCGGGCCTAGGGCTTCTGTTTCCTCACCTGGAAAATGGGAATGATGCTATCCGCCCTGCCCACCTATAATTACAAGGAGTTCATTCATTCATTCTTCCTTCGGCCCACGCTCAGAGTTTGGGAAGTGGTTTCTGATCTGCACAGAGCTGTGCAGCAGGATCGCTCTCCCAGGGGCACTTGCCCAGCAGAACTGGGGAGGAAGTGGGACGGTGGAGAGGTGGTGGCGAGATCAGGAACCTGCCTGCCGGCCCCACGTCCTAGGTTTCCCTCATCTCAAGTTCTCCACTGTGAACTGGAGGCCATGTGGGGTCTAATAAATAATGGATGCAGGTGGGTTTTGAAAAGCATCAAGCATTATGTGGTTGTAAGGTACTGTTAGACACAGGCCACCTTTGCCTAAGTAGCTATTTCACGAGTCTGGCTTTACCCCATGGCACTTCCTCTGTGTCCCCAGGAGACGAGATGGTCAGGAGCGCATTGTTCTGTAAAGATGTTTTCATAGCCCAATAAAAATGACAAGCGACACTTGCTAGGTGTCCTTTTTCTGCATGAACACCATGCAGCTCTGCCTGCAGAATTGCTGGTGATTGTACCCCAGGTCCCCCCCTGCCTGCCGACCGCCCAGGGTAGAGAAATGCTAGAGTTCGTGCTTTTTCCCGGGCGTTTTCTGTTTTCAGTCCTACGTGGTCATCCCCTCAGATAAAAGTCCGTGTTTCTGGAGGAGAAGCAGGCCTCTCCTTCATCTCTTCCCCCACCCTCCCTTGAGTTTATGGTTCTTGGTGATTAGCCACATCTCTGAAATGCTAATGGGAGGTACACTTGGGCACTTGAGCTAAACTGGATCCGTGGGCATTTCTCCCACTGGCTTGGGAGGAAAAGCCCCATCAAAACAACAGCTCCTCTCTAGTTCTGGAGACAGTCCCGGGGGTGGGAGGTGGGGCTTGGGGCCTTTCATTCCTGAACTTGGAAAGGGGGCTTTTGAAAGATGGGCCTTGCAGAGTGGGACAGGGAGGCCAGAGAATGGTAATGAATTCGCAGGGTCTGGGTGCCCATCTGAGCCCATGCCGACTCTGGCTTGCACCCTGGCATCTGTTTTTGTGGTTTCAGTGCAGGCTGCATTCCTTTCTGAGGCTTCACATCTCTCCAGAGGCCGTCGCTCTGGCTGGCTGCGTGGAAACACCTGGCTCAGAGCACGTCCAAGTCCCACAGAAGTGCAAAAGGAAGCGTTTGAACACTTCTTGCTGACAGCACGGTGTTATTTTTCTCTTCCCTCTCTCTTGAATCATTGTGCCTGGAATCTTTCCTGGAGGGGTTCATCTGGCTCATGGTTCTGTCCCCAGGATCGGGGACCCTGGTGCTCTGGTGAGTGGGAAGCCGAGGCGCTGAGACTTGGGGGATGGGCCTTCCTGGGCTCACATGTCCGGGGCTTAGGTTCTGGCTGCAGCACATGGCAGCCCAGTGGCCTTGGGGAGCTTGGCAAGTGAGCCTCAGTTTGCTCACTCACAAGCTCCTCCAGGTGCGCGGTCACACTAAGGGAGATCAGGTATGTGAACCTGCCTCGAGCAGATGGGTTTTGAATCTGATTTGAGATTGATCAACCTTGGATCCCTTACCTCGCTTCTGTGGTGGCTGCCATGATCCCATGTTCATGTTCTCTATGGAAGGGGAAATCTGGGCAGGGGCCCGGCAGTGCCAGATATCCAAAGGGTATCTCACATGTGCCGTGAACAAGTGTACTCATGTTATAGTCGACATCTGCTTCCTGCCAGGAACCTAGAGTGAAGCATCACCCCCTTGCCCCAGCTAGGGTGCCCTTGTGGGATTACCA
Source organism: Lipotes vexillifer (assembly GCF_000442215.2). Taxonomy (NCBI): domain Eukaryota; kingdom Metazoa; phylum Chordata; class Mammalia; order Artiodactyla; family Lipotidae; genus Lipotes; species Lipotes vexillifer. Next base: position 1,828,997 of record NW_006790426.1, on the reverse strand, counting down.
CTTCCGTTCCAGGGCCTGGGCCTGGTGCTCTCTGAGCTGCATCCCCTTAGGTGCCACTGTGATCCTGCTGGTCTGTGTTGCCCCAGAGCCATTTCTGCTATAAGCCAAAGGGTGGAAGAAGCCCTTTTCTCCTACTCTGCTAAGCTTTATCATGAAATCTCATGGTGCCTCCCATGGGACATCTGAATTGGGCCTTGAGGTATGACTAGGAGTTCACAAAATGAAGGGTAAATGTAATACCCATATTTTACTTAGAAGCTACCTCTTCTCCCAGACTGTCTTCCTTTTCACAGGTTTATGAACTCAGTTACACACATAGATGCTGGGGTTGTCTGCCCGACACCTCTGATCTCAGTCTGGGCTCAGAACTGCCTGCATGTGGCAGTGGCAGCGCATCACATCACGGCCTTCATCACCACCAGCCAAGGTGGAGAGAACTCTGAGCTGGACGCTGTAAAGGAAAGGCTGCCTGTGGAGGCTACTGCGAGAAACTGAGCATTTGAAAGTGGTCCGGTGGCACTGCATGCCTGGGGCTCTTGTAAAAGTTAAGGAAGCAGGATATGTCAGTCATCACATGAAATGCCTGCTTTGTGGAAGGAACTTAATCTCTCAGCTGAGCCTCCCCATCCCTGACTGTAGGATCACAGTAGCCTCCTGAGCGGTCTCCTTTTCTCCCATCTCCTCTCACCTGTCTCCCACGCTGCCACCACGTTTTTCCATCAGATTGACTGTGGGGTGAAGTTTGAGTCCCTGAATGTGCCCTTCAAGGTCATCCACAGTCTGGCTCCAAAGACCCCTTCCCCCCTGAGTTTCTGTATCCTGCCAAACTCCTTAACGTGTGGGCTCACCAAGCCCTTTGCCAGTCCCTGAACACACCATGCACTTCCAGACCTTGGGGCCTCGTCCACTGACTTACTCCTGCTGCCTTCTCTGTTCTTGCCTCAGCTGGTGAACACCATCCACCCTGCAAGGCCAGGCCCAGATGCCAAGTGAAGCCTCTGATCGCTTTGGCCATTACTGTCTTCCCTGCAGAGTCCCTGCTTCCTCCTTAGTGGGCTCCTAGGCTCTTTTGTGCATACCTCCATCCCAGCTCATGGTTGTAGTTTTCATATTTGTTGGTCTCTGCTGAATTTCTCAAGGGCAGGTCCTGTGTCATCTCCATTGTTGTATCCTCCTGTCCTTGCACAGGGCCTGGTAGGTGCTAACCAATCTTGACTGAATGTGTAAATGAATGATTGAATGTAGTAATAGAAAGTTAGATATGAATTGGGTCATCCACATCTTAGGAGGAAGGGAGAATTTTGAGTATTTGAGTAAAACATGAAGTTTATATAAAACGGAGAGAAAAGAAAGTATCCAAGAGATTTCCAGGTCTAGGTAGAAACAAGAAACTTTTTATCTCCCTTCTGAGCATTCTGAAAAGACTTGCTAGAGTTGAAGATAAAGCAGTTAACTTAGAGAAGAAAGAAAGGAAGAATACATGGGCATGAATAAGAATGAATTTTCAGATTTAAACATGGATAGTGCATATGTAATGTTTATTGGATACTCAGGCCAAGCACTTTACATGCATAGTCTCATTTAATGATCTTAGCGACACCATAAAGGAGTTATTCCATTTCTCCAAATCTGACAGTAAATAGGAGTTAGGATAAGAGAGAAGCGGAGAGAACAAGAAAAGGTCATTCCAGGCAGAAGAATAGCAAGTGAGAAGGTTCTGAGGCAGGAAGGAACTTGGTATGTTCAAGCAGCAGAGAGAAGGCCTGGGGGGCTGGAAGATAGTGAGCAAGGGACAGAGGGAACCAGGTGAGGCCATGCTGGGGTGGAGAGAACACATCATAGAGAGTCTTGTAGGCCCCATTAGGGGTTGGTCTGTTATCCTAAAAGGGATGATAATCCATTGAAGGATTTTAGGCTGGAGGTGAAGAATGGGGAGGAGAGAGGCTTGCTGGTGGTGACATGAAGGAGAGTTCTACTTTCCAAAGAAGAGCTGATTTAAAAACATTGGAAAGGGGGCAAATGTGATGTGGACACTGGTTTAGGAGGCTGCTGTGGTTGTCTAGGTCGGAGATGATGGGGGCTTTCACTAGGGTTGTGGTGGAGATGGAGAGAAATGGATGAATTTAGAAGTCTTGGGGCACTAGAATGGATTGGAATGGAGGCTTGGGTGTAAGGGAGAGGTAAGGTGACGGCCAGTTTCTAACTCGAGCAAGTAGGGGAATCAAAGTGCCATTTCCTTACCTAGGGGATATGTGGTGAGATAAGTTTCAGGGTGGGAATGAGGGGCATCTCATGGCAAAGGGGTCTGGGGAACTCCCTGGGAGGGAATGCTGGCTTTGATGATCACTAAGGTCCCTAGAATTTCAGAAAGTAGGACTCAGGCCAGACCACCGCCCTCCCTATCAGGTGCTTGTAGATCCGTTATGTCCCTTCTTACGGGACGTGGTGGACCCAGAGCCTTGTAAAGACTGTGGTTTTGCCCAGCACTCCTTGACCTCTCAAAGACAGACACTGAAAAGGAATCAGCACCACTGGCATTTGTGTTCCTGCTATATAGGAAATATATTTCATGTATTTCCTACCGTGAAGTACGTTCAGGATCCAAAAGGTTTGGTCCTGGAAACTGGAGTGCAATATTAGATGGCATTTTATCTGTTCAGTTCCCCCATAAGCTGACCCACAGCAGCTGCCCTCATTCAGGAGGGAGGATGTAAGAGTTGAACAGAAGGAAACAGGCAGTGCTTCGGAAGTTAGAATCTGCTATTGTTGTGTTCTTGCCAGCAATTCACCTCAGTGTTGGGAGAAATCACTAGAGGCCAAGGGAAGAGGAAGGGGAAGTACGAGGGGCTGGAGTTCATCTGCACGCGATGGGTGCGGGAGGTGGGCACCTTGGCTGGGAGGTGACTCCTATGGAACTATAGAGCACGTAACCTGAAATATGCCCACATGGGGCACAGAGGGGTGTTAGACTAAGAAATTGCCCACTTGGTTAACATCCAATAAGCTCTTAACGCTGAAATAGACCTTAATCCAACAACCCGGCTTTGTATGGAATTTGAAGCCCAGAGCTTGGTCCGTAGTAGGACCACAAAAGCAATCCATTGACCGACTGACCGAGAAGAGTGAGGCTATCTGGCCAACCTCTCATGAAGAGTTATGGCCCCGACAGGGAACAGAAAGAACCCATTACATTTCCGCTGCCAAGTGGCAAGCGAATAAACATGAGGTATTTTTCCTCTTTGGTAACAGGACCCAAGACATGAAATACGTGTTTGGCAGAGAGTTCCATATTGCATTAGCAGGACACATAGATTTATACTGGGGTAGTAAGTGCTGTCTCTGAGCCCAAGTGTGAGTGATGGGATTCTAGCCTGACTGTTGAAATTTGCTGTAACGCTGGGAGATGCGTCTGCTAAGGACGCTGTAACCACTTCCTTTGTGGTTGAGCTTGTGTCGCTGTTGCAGTTGGTGGACGTACAGCCACATTTTGCTCTAATTTGCAGGTAATGGACTCTTATAAAGTAATAATAATCATACCACGAAGAAGAATCACACCTGTTAAATTTTTTACTGTTTATAGAACTCTTTCACGTGTGTATATATATCCTAATTTGATTTTTACCACAATTATTAAGTAGGTCTCATTAATCCCAGTTTATGGATGAGGTTAATACCTTAAGGCAGAGAGGGAACTAGCCCAGACCCTATTTTTTCAAGTCCGTGTTTGAGTATGAAATAGCCTTACCAGACCACAGCATGTTCATGTGCTAACATTATCTGTGCTCAGGCTTGTAAGCCATTATTAAGCCATTCGGCAACCATAATAATTCTGTATTTTTTTCTGAGCCTTTTCCTAAAATTTGTCTGGACTCAGAATTTGAGAAGGTACATATCTGGATTCCTTTTGTTGTGTCTTGCTGCACTCCACCTATCCTCTGAGGCATGGAAGGTCTCCTGAAGAGTTTCCCTGAAGGTTCCTGATTGACAACAAGAATTTAGAGCAGTGATTGTAAAGACTTGCTTGATGTGCCCTACAAAAATAAAACTCCTTCAAATAAACAGGCCCCGCTCACTGACCTCCTTGAAGATTTAACCTCTGCCCCTGTTGTCGAATGGATAAAGATTCCCTTTGAAAACCTTTGCAGAGTTTTACAGACACACACACACACACACACACTCACAGAGAGAGAGAGAGAGAGAGGGAGAGAGGGAGAGAGGATCAACCCACCTTGTTTCTCATTCTCTTCTTTCCAAAAATCAATTGGCAAGAATTTGCAAAGTTGCCAGAACGAGGTAATGGGCAATAATTCACGTAGCTTTCAGAAACATAAATCCCTCAGCCTGATGTAGTGCCTTTCCATCCCATGGCAAGCCTTCGTGAGCAGTAGCTGCAATGTGCATAAAATATTTGGGCTTCACTGAGGCCTTGGATATTGTTCCATGTGGCATTCTCATCAGAAGGTCAAGGAAATTCATCCTGCATCCTATTACTGTCAGGTGAATGCATACATGGCCGGAGGCACCTTCTCAATGAAGATTAGCAGCTCTGGCCCCGGCTGGTCATTTCAACATGAGCTAATGGGGTCAAGGTGGGGACAGTTATGGCAGAGTGGGGTCCGTCATGCTCTGGGTTTGAATCAGGGCTGGCACTAGCTAAAGTGACATTTGCTGGACTCATAAACTAGAGGTTTATAGATCCCTTTTGTTTAGCAGATACAGCATTAACATTAAAGAGTGAATTTGAATATATTTGGTCAGATCTGTGCTCTCTGTATTGTTTTATACAAGGTCTCTAATCACATTTTTGTTACATGCCTAACCCCTGGAGATATTTGAGGTTGCTACCCTACTAGACCCAGCCATGGCCTTTCCAGGGCCAATTGATAGTAAGCTGTTTTTTGTTTTTAAGAAATTTTTTTTGTAATCCTTTTTTTTTTTTTTGGCTGCGTCGCTCAACTTGTGGGATTTTAGTTCCTGAATCCGGGCCCTCGGCAGTGAGAGCCTGGAATCCTAGCCACTGGACTCCCAGGGAATTCCCGATAGTGAGTGTTTTTAAAAATTTACTGCCCCTCCCCATATTAGAGGTGTAATGTCTATTATGTAGAGGATTTGAAAAATATAGAAATAGAAAAGCACAGGAATTAGTACAGGTGTTGGCAACCTTGGTCCAGTGGGTCAGATGTGGCCCATTGCCTGTTCTTATAAATAAACTTTTATTGAAACACAGCCATGTGTATTCATTGCCATACTGTCTGTGGCTACTCTTCTGCTACAAGAGTAGGACTGGGTAGTTGCAATAGAGACTGTATGGGCTGCAAAACCTGAAATATTTACTATCTAGCCCCTTAGGAAAAAGTTTGCCAAGCCATGGCTTAGCACCTAGGTGCTCAGGAAATATTTATCCAAGAAATGAATCAATCTGTAATCCCACCACGTAGAGGTAACCACAATTAACACTTTGGTGTATATTCTTTAGTTTTTCTCTGTGTATAAATAGCTATAGTTATATTTTGGGCAAACTAAATTATACCTCCTATTTTTGTAACCCACTTTTGTTATTTAACTATATATTATGGGCATTTTCCAATTAATTTTAACTTTCCAATTAATTACATATTAACTACTGTAACTATTAACTACTATATTAACTATAATAACTATTATATCATTGTATCATTAACTATTATACAGCACTGAGTTTTAAACTGCAGAGAAGTTTATCGCATGGATGTATGAGGATATTTAACCAATCCCCTGTTGTTGGATTATGTTACGTTGTGTCCAAGTTTTTACTTTTATAAATAACGTTGTGATAAAAATTCCTGCACCTTTTTTGGTGTATGCCTCTGATCCTGGAAAGGGAATTATTCCATCTCATATTGCTAATTTTTTTTTCACCTAGGTATGCTTTATCCTCCCAGTGCACTGGTACTTCCTTGAGGCCAGTGATCCTGTTGCACACGTTATTTCCATCTCAGATCCTCCTGTCCTTTAACACAGACCTAGTAGGCAGTCAGGAAATGCTTGTGGGTTTGTATAATATAATGACCAGCTCCTTCTCTCTGCTTCTCTGGGTCCTGCAAATCCCGCCTCAGCTCTCCTCCTTCATGAGGTCTCAGCTAGCTCTCCAGCACCCCAAGGTCCCTCCCTCTTCTGGTCATCTGAATTTCTATATCATGCACTGCTTAGACCATATTCTGTAATTCTTTAGAGCTTTCAAAGTGGTAATAATGTACACTGTATAAGTTTCCCATGGCTGCTGTAGCAAATTACCACTAATCTGGTGACTTAAAACAACACACATTAATTCTCTCACAGTTGTAGAAGCTAGAAGTCTGAAGTCAGTTTCACCAGGCCAAAATTAGGATGTCGTCAGGGGACCCCACTTGCTCCTTCCAGAGACGCTGGGGGAGAATCCGTTCCTTGTCTCTTCCAGCTTCTGGTGGCTGCCAGCGTTTCCTGGCTTGTGGCTGCATCACTCCAATCTCTGCCTCTGTAGTCTCATCACCTCTTCCTCTTCCGTCTGTGCCAATCTCTTTCTTTCTCTCTCCTATAAGGACACTCGTGATTCCATTTAGGGTCTACCTGGGTAATTCAGGATAATCTGCTCATCTCAAGATCCTTAATTTAATCATATCTGCACAGTCCTTTTCTGCCATTTAAGGTAATATTCACAGGTTCTAGGGATTAGGAGCTGAATATCCTTGGCGGGGGGGGTCATTATTCAACCTTCCACGATGCACTGTTTCTTTTGACTGGCTAATTTATTCATTTAAAAATATTTGTGAGGAACCAACTTGGTGGTAGACACTGACATTGTGCTAGCTGCCTTTTGTCACAACAGAGCAGAAAGGACTTGTATATGAAGAACTGTAGTCAAAAGAGCTGAGCAGTGGCAAAGAAGCTGGGAGACCCAGGTTCTGGTACCACATTGGGGTAAGGCTCTCTGTTCCTCAGTTTCCCTTTTGTGAATTAAGGAACTAGACCAATTGCTGTTTCCTGAAGTGAGGGATGAGCACCACTGATGGTGTATATATAGGGTAATTTTAGGTGGTTCACAAGGACAGAACTAAATAGTGTTGACTCACAGAAATAGATAACTTATTTCCTTTGTTAATTCTCCTTCAACCCCTCTTAAGGAGCAAATTGCTGTTAGGTGCTAGTGTGTCTTCAACACTTCCTTCAATACTTACCCAACTCCTTTTATCAAAAAGAAAGCTGGATGGGCTTCCCTAGTGGTGCAGTGGTTAAGAATCCGCCTGCCAATGCAGGGGACACGGGTTTGAGCCCTGGTCCAGGGAGATCCCACATGCCGCGGAGCAACTAAGCCCATGCGCCACAACTACTGAGCCTGTGCTCTAGAGCTCACGAGCCACAACTACTGAGCCCGCATGCCACAACTACTGAAGCCTGCGTGCCTAGAGCTCATGCTCTGCAACAAGAAAAGCCACCGCAATGAGAAGCCCGCGCACCGCCACGAAGAGTAGCCCCTGCTCGCCACAACTAGAGATAGCTTACGCGCAGCAATGAAGACCCAATGCAGCCAAAAATAAAATTAATTAATTAAAAAAAACAATAAAGAAAGAAAGCTGGTCTCAGGCTACAGAATCTAGGCAGAATTTAATAACATTATTTTCTGATCATTGTATTTATTTTTACAGTTACCTTCCATTAATGGAGAGTGACTCAGGTTTTTCCATTTATGTCAATGCTGTAAAGTATCCCCTGTAAAACGTGAGGTGATTTAAAAATATACATTAAATAAATACAGGATAGATGGTTTATAGAGAGGACACATTGTGAAAATGGCTCTGAAGTTTGGGAAACACTTAAATGTTTCCAGGGGTCCCCAGTTCTCTGACTTCTGAGTTCTGGGAGCAGGGTAGGATTGGAAACACAAAGAAAAGCGTCTTTGGTCAGAGGATGCAGCTGGAAATTTAGCATTAATGATTCCTGATCTTTTCCCATTTAAATACATCTGATCCTTCAAGAACCGTTGAGCAACAAAGCCGTGAATATTAATGTCGTGTTGAAACTGATCATGTCCAATTTTAACTGAGAGCTTCTGGTAGGAGGAGGTGTGGCCTTATTCTGACCATTCTTTGCTTTTCACTGAACATCTGGAAGGTAGGGAGGCAACTTCCGTCTGACTTCTTCATGAGAAGGAATGGCTGTTATTTGGACACAGCCCAGATGCTGTAGGGAAACCCTCTCTCCCACCCACTCCGCTTTGAACTCTCCCCAAGGGACCTGGCTTCGCAATCCAGGTAGGGATGCCCACAGGGCCGCAGAGCTGGATCTGTGCTATTGGACCACAGTGGGAAGTGGGAATCTCGTCTCCCATCTTTTCAACTATGAATGTATATCCAGCGCTAAGTCCCTAGTTTCTTTGGGACCATATACTTTCCTCTTAGAGGAAGATTTTCCTGGCTGACAGCATTATCATCATCATCATTAAATAGTTCTTATTTTTTCAGAACACTAGCTCATATACTGTGCTTCCTTTGTGGGGGAGGCACATGGTCTTCCCCATGTTCATCAACAGAAGCAGAGGGGGAAATGCCAGTCACTTCACCCAGCTGCTTTCCAACATACGTGTTCCTCCACCCCCCAGAAAGCTGGAAGCGGATATAATTTTGTTTCAGGGAGGCCTCAGGGGTTGATGTGCTTTGATTATCTGTTCTAAGCCTGGCCTTTGCTACCCCGAGTAATTGTGAGATGGCTAAAGACAGAGTGTAAAAACTTGGCTGACTTGGTATAGTACATACGGTAAGCACTCAGGAAACATCTCCGGCAAGTGATACATGATTTGGAGCCAAAAGCCTCCTTAATGTTTAGATGAAATTAGGCAAATCACTTCACCTCTCTGTGCCTCAGTCTACTCCAATGGTGTAACAGCAGTAGCGACCTCTTCCTAAGGCTGTAGCATGATATTCACTGCTTTGCTTGAAGAAGGAGTGGGAATTAGTGGGAAGCACGAAGTGCCACAATTGTCTGCTGTTATTCCTTCCATTTTGCCAATGGGAAAGCCACGGCCCAGAGAGGCTGATGTGCTGAAGTTCACACAGCTAGCAAACTTCAAGGCCAGGCTCTGAACTCAGCAACTCTGATCCCAGACCCAGCTCTTGGCACCGCATCACGCAGTGGCCCATTTATCAGGGCTGAGGCAGTGCTAAGATTTGAGAAACAATCTCATTCTGGGTCTGATTCCCTCACATGGGTGGGGAGCAGAGCTAGACCAGGGCAGCACCTGGCAGGGTTGGGCCAGCCGGAATTGAATCCTGTGATTCCCACAGGTCCTTTACCTTCTCTTGGGCCTCAATTTCCTCATCCTTCCCTGCCACCCTCTTCTGTGGTCAGAAGCGATGTAAGATGCGAAGGGGCTTGGTCAAGGTTAATTAAGGACGGACTTAAGTCTTTAGTAGAGGTCCTGGGCAAAATGCGAGAGATAATGCAAGGTGCTGTGAGCCGGTTGGAGTCTGCAGAGAGAAGCTTGCTTCCAGTGGGAGGCCGGCTCCACTGGTCGGGCGGGGCGGAGCTGGTCGCATGGAGGCAGGGGTTGCAGGGAAACGGCTGTGCGCGAATTCTGCCCTGACAGCAGCCTGGACCTGGGCGCCCTCCGGGGCATGGGGCCCCACGACGAGCTGCATCTTTACGTTCACGAGGCTGGGTGAAGTGGCTGGGGTGCAGAGACCATGCTGGGGTCGTGGAGACTTTTGTGCAGGACCCAGAGAAGGAAAGAAACGTGGGCCCAGGCTGGCACAGAGGCAGGGAAGGAAGAGGGAACCTAGCGCCGACAGGCCGCAGGATGATACGCCAGGGTGTCCCGGGGTGATACATGGTCCTTGTGGGGTGGTGGACAGAGGGCGTGACTTGAGCCTGGGAATCAGCTAGCTCAGTGCCCAGCGTGCCCCAGGCTCACTCTACGTGGCTGCAGCGATAGTGATGTCTCATTCCTGCCATTTATTTATTTACTTATTTAATATATATTTATTTACTTATGTTCTGCTGCGTTGGGTCTTCGTTGCTTCACGCGGGCTTTCTCTAGTTGCAGCGAGCGGGGGCTACTCTTTGTTGCGGTGCGTGGGCTTCTAACTGTGGTCTCTTGTTGCGGAGCACGGACTCTAGGCGCATGGGCTTCAGTAGTTGTGGCACGCGGGCTCAGTAGTTGTGGCTCACGGGCTCTAGAGCGCAGGCTCAGTAGTTGTGGCGTACAGGTTTTGTTGCTCCACAGCATGTGGGATCTTCCCACACCAGGGCTCAAACCCATGCCCCCTGCATTGGCAGGCGGATTCTTAACCACTGTGCCACCAGGGAAGTCCTCCTGCTCTTTATTGCCTACCTGCTGTGTGCCAGGCACCAAGCTAGGGGCTTTATATGCACACCACCTCTCGCTCTTTTGACAAACCCACCAGGAAGGTATTATTATTCTCCATTTTTTAGACTAGAAAAGAGACTCAGAAAGCCAAGGCGACTTCTACAAAGTGGAGAAAACCAGGTTTGGAGTCCAGGCTGGCTCTCCCCAAAGCCTGGGAGCTGTGCCTTTCCTGCTGTGTCATGCCCTCTCTCAGTGGTGGCTGTTTGCCGAGGGTCTTCTAGGTGCCTGGCACATTCTACACATTATTTTTGATCTTTGCAGCAATGCTGCAGGATAAGCACAGTTACCTGCCTTTTACAGATGGGAAAACAGTTCAGAGAAAATGACTCGTCTGCCCAAGACCTCATGATGGCCTCTGGCAGAGACAACAGTCCAACTCATGAGAGCAGGTGGAGTCCAGGCTCTGCTGCGTCCATCCACTCTGCCACACTGCTTCTCCTAAGGCTAGAGGCGGGTGGCTGTGGACCCCTCAGGGTGCTGGGCGTTGGGCTGGCGGCAATGAGAGTGGGTCTCCATCACACTGTTGGGGGGGCCTTGCGGGCCCCATTACACTGCTTTTGTTGGAAGCGCTGAGCGCAAATTCTGAGTAATAAAACATGGGTGTCACCCCTGCCTTAGGACTTTATTCCATCTGAGGATATGAGAAACGGCCACAGAAAGCAATAATAATAAATGAGAATCATAGCTAACCATTACTGAGCCTCTCATACAGTGCTATCCAATAGAAGTTTCTTCAGTGATGGAAATATTCTGTGCTGTCCAATACAGTAGCCACTAGCCACACGTGCTTTTGAGCACTGGAAAAGTGGCACGTGCAACTGAGGAATGAATGTTTTATTTTGATCAAATTTAAATAGCCACGTGTGGCTAGTGGCCCCCGTGTGCTGTGCTGATATAGATGAAGCACTGTACCAAGAGCTTTCTCCATGGTCACTCATCAGCCCTTAATAACAGTATGAGGTAGATTACTATCATCCCCATTTTACAGGGGGAACTGAGTCCCTGGGAAGTGAGGAAATGTTCCCAAGTTCACCTGCTGAATATGTGGCAGGGCCAGGCTTTGAACTGATGTCTTCTTCCATCACAGGAGGGCCTGAGGTCAAGGTCAGGTGGCACTGGGGGACACGATGACGGCCAGAACCAGTGAGAATGGCACAGAGATGACAGATGGAGTGGGGGGTGGAGACAGGAGGTGGAGTGGGACATGATCCCTGCAAGAGGGGGCATTGGGACAACCCCCAGGGAAAGCACCCTGACCTGGAGACTGGGTCATCTTGGCTCCTGTCTGCCCCTTACTCTGGATTTGAGCCCTGGCTCTGCCACTTTCTGGGTGACCATAGGCACTCACACCCCCTCCTTGCGTCTCAATTGCTTCATCTATAAGGTAGGAATGAGAATAGTGCCAGCCTCAGGCAGGACTGTGCGTAGTTGTGTAACATACCATCCTCCTTGTTAGCTCCTGAAACTTTATCCTGGGGAGGGCACACCAGCTGCCTCTGGGGAGCAGAGGGGAAAACACTTGATCTTGATTTTCAGGACGCACACAGACTGTGAAGGTGGGGCCTCACTGTCCCAGGGAGTGTCAGAAAAGTTACCACATTCTCAGGACAGGGTCCAAGGATGAGAATTGAGTGGGGCCTGCTCTGAGGGTCGTGCTCTGGCCCCTCCTTCTAGCCCAGGAGAGCCCTCTGCAGGATAGGGGCAGAGGCCTCTAGGGACAAGTTATTGGCATTCTTAATTTCTAACTGGTCAGACCTGTTAACCAGAGCTGCAGGCTCTGTATCGTATTTCTGGCCTTGTCTGACTTTCTTTGTTCTCCTTTTTATTACGGAAAGTTTCAAACATTACAAAATTGTAGAGAATAGTATAAGAAGCCTCTTCCCCATGTTCATCACTACAGCTAAACTTCACCAATCAACTCAAGGCCAATCATGTTTGTTACCTATATTGCTACCACTCCCTGGTCCCCTACCCAAGGTTATTTTGAAGTAAATCCCGGCGTGTCAGGTTTCTAATAGTCCCTGTGACCCTCTCATAAATTTCTGCTGGGAGTACAAGTTGGTGAACTTTCAGGGAAGGGCACTTTTGCAATCTCAAAATGCTAACATCAATGCCTTTTGATCTGCACTTCTATGTGAAGAATTCATCACACAGGTGACATCCCTGCAGGTGTGCAAAATGAGGCTTGTATATGGTTGTTTATTCCAGCACTTTTTATGGTGGTAAACAATTACAAACAACCTAAAGGTCCAGGAAAGGGGACTGGCTAAAAAAATTTTACATCTGGAATATAGAATGTAGAATATGGAATTCTATGGTGCTGTAAAAAGGAATGTGGAAGTTCTTTATAAAATGACATGGATTGAGTTTCCCAGTGTATTTTGTGTGTGTGTATTTGTGTGTTTTGTTTTGTTTTGTTTTTGGCTGCAGCATACAGCATGCGGGATCTTAGTTCCCCGACCAGGGATTGAATCTGTGCTCCCTGCATTGGAGCGAAGTCCCTTACAATGTATTCTTAAAAGAAGAAAGTACAGAACACTGTGAATGTCATGCTATAATATGTATAAAAACAGGGGAAATAATGTTTTTGAAATATGCAGTTATTTCTAGAAACATGAACTTGGAAACTTGGTTACCTTGCTAGAGAGGGACTAGGTGGCTGGTGAACAAGGGTGGAAGAGAGAACTTGCTCTTTATATACTTTCTACTTTTTGAATTTTGTACTAATTTTTAAATCTCCTGTGTTTTAAAACAAGAATTCCCTCTTTTTCCTGTAAACCTAAAACTGCTCTTAAATTTAGTCTATTCCTTAACAAAAAGGTATTTATCCAGATGGGGTGATGACTTATGTTTACACAAAAGCTTGCACAAAATACTCACAATTGTCAAAAAGTGGATAAAGAAACCATGAATATTATTACAAATAATGGAATATTATTACAAATAATGGAATATTATGCAGCAATAAAAAGAAATGTGCTATCAAGCCATGAAAAGACATGAAAGAACCGTAAGTGCATATTACTAAGTAAAAGAAGCCAGTTTTAAAGCCTACATAATGTATGATTCCAACTATACGACGTTCAGAAAAAGGCAAAACTACAGAGATAGTAAAAAGATGAGTAGTTGCTGGGGGTTAGGGCAAGGAGGGAGGAAAGGATGACTAGGTGGAGCATAGGGGATTTTTAGGGCAGTGAAAATACTCTGTATAATACTGTAGTGATGCCTACATGACATTATGCATTTTTTAAAACCATAGATGTAAAACACAAGAGTGACCCTAATGTAATCTATGGACTTTAGTTAATAATAATATATCAGTATTGTCCATCAATTGTAATAAATGTACCACACCAATGCAAGAGGCTAATAATAGGGGGATCTGTGCAGGAGAGTGAGGGAGGTTATATGAGAACTCTGTACTTTCTGGTTAATTTTTCTTTAAACCTAAAACTGCTCTAAAAATAGTCTATTAATTAAAAAAAAAAAATAGAGGGCTTCCCTGGTAGCGCAGTGGTTAAGAATCCGCCTGCCTGGGCTTCCCTGGTGGCGCAGTGGTTGAGAGTCCGCCTGCCGATGCAGGGGACGCGGGTTCGTGCCCCGGTCCGGGAAGATCCCACATG
>NW_006790426.1:1798314-1814855 GCF_000442215.2 Lipotes vexillifer | reverse complement strand
AGCCCCCCCCCTGCCAGTGCAGGGGGCAAGGGTTCGGACCCTGGTCCTGGAAGATCCCACGTGCCGTGGAGCAACTAAGCCCGTGCGCTACAACTACTGAGCCTGCGCTGTAGAGCCCGTGAGCCACAACTACTGAGCCCATGTGCTACAACTACTGAAGCCTGTGCACCTAGAACCTGCGCTCCGCAACAAGAGAGGCCACCGCAAGTGAGAAGCCCGCGCACCACAACAAGGACCCAATGCAGCCAAAAATAAATAAATAAATAAATAAAATTTAAAAACAGAGAGGGAAAAGACTCAAAATAAAATAAAATTAAAATTAAAAAAAAAAGAATTCCTAATTACCTTGGATCTGAAAAATCTCCCTGCTCCCTCTGCTTGTGAGGTTGTAGTTGTGAGTGGGGTGAGGAGTGTGAGGAAACTTGTCCTCCTGGAACATGGGTCACCTGAGTATTGCCATGGGTGGTAGCATTGGTGCAGGCGCCATGGTCTTGGGTGAGACTGTTGCTTGCACAATAAGCGGGAGTGTTAAGGGGGGTGGTTAGGCAGGCTGTCGATTCTTGGACTCTGAACATCGGAGGCGTTTGGCCTCTATCCTGTAAGCAATAGGGAGTCATCTTTCTAAGTCCAAGCTCTTCCTGCTCACGGCACAACAGGCCAGTAATTTGAGAGACGGGTTGTTGTGGCAGGGAATAGTGACTTTATTCGGAAAGCCAGGAGACCGAGAAGATGATGGACTGGTGTCCCAAAGGACCATCTTTCCCGAGTCAGGATTCAGGCTTCTTTCATAGTAAAAGGGGAGGGGGTGTGGTTGGTGATTGCAGACTTCTTGGCGCAGGAATCCTTTGTTCCTGCAGCTGTTTAAGCAGGCCTGGTCACAGTGTTCTTGTAAACCTCCAGCAGGACAAATATTATTCTCTGTTCTGCAACTTTTTTATCTCTTTATGAATGGAAGAGTGTTATCCCTTTAAAGGAGGGAGACTTGAGAAGGGCTCTCCTGTATATTTCAGGCCATAGGCAACATTCTTTTCATGGTTAACTTGTAGCAAAAGCAATAGAATACAAAGGTTAAAGTAAAAGAAGCACATCAAATATGGAGTAGGATTTGTTCTTCCCTATTACTCCATGGAGAGTTTTATCAGGAGAGCGACACAGGGAGAGCTGTGCTTCAGGAGACCTTCTCTGGGCTTCACGCCTCTGTCTGTAAAACCAGAGGCTGTGCCAAGAGTCATGCAGGTCCCCTGCAGCTCTAAGCTTCTGATATCAAAGCCTTTTCAGACTTTCCAAGCCCCTTCTCCTCCCTGCCCAACCCCCTTTGATTTTTCTGCCGCTCAGTGCTGTGCTGAGCCTGGAACCACTCCCAGGGGAACAGTCTTCTGAATGAAGTCTGTGCCTTGTGAGCAATTGTTTTATTTATTTATTTATTTTCCCCTCCTTTTGAAATCTTCCAGGAGAAAAACCAAATCTGTGCTGGCTCCAAGGAAGAGCAAGTTGGAAGGGAGTTAGAGATAAGGAGATGGGCAGTCAAATCCCTGCAGGGTTCTACAGCACCAGCAGGCTGCAGTCCGGCTCCTGCCAGGGCGTTTCCTGCTAGAAAGACTTGACTCTGAGCCCTCCAAGCTGCTAGAGCCTCCAGCTGCTTGTGTGAACTGGGGGAGGTTTCTCTGCTCCTTCCAAATCATCTCGTGTCAGCACAATGTAATTTATGAGATTTTCCTCTAAAATATGAGAACATTGGCTCCTGATCATGCCCTATAATGGAGGAAGGCAGTGCCTGCAGCATTTTTGATAAATAATATCTCTTTAGCCCACCGTCTTGTTACAAAAAGGATACAAGAAGTTGAATACACAACTTCTTGTGTATTGAACACAAGAAGTTAGATTCAAGTCTTTTAAAGAAAGTAGTATGGCCTCAGTTCACTGAGGAGTTGCTCCCATCTGAAGGAGCTGGGCTTGATTTTTAGCTTAATTGCCACGTACCAGCTGTTATGACCAGAGGCTGCTTACCTCTGAGCCTCCACTTCCTCACCTATGGGGAAAAAGTGGGGGAATGCTAGTAGCACCCACCTTAGAGGGGGTGCTATACAGATTCTGTGAGATAAATATCCAAAGAACTCAGCATCAGGCGTGGAACACATGATGTGCTCTGTAAGTGCTCACAATAATTATTAAGGTTATTATGAGTCCTAAATAGTCTACAAGTAATTTAAAAAATACTTAGGGGGCTTCCTTGGTGGCGCAGTGGTTGAGAGTCAACCTGCCAATGCAGGGGACGCGAGTTCGTGCCCCGGTCTGGGAAGATCCCACATGCCGCGGAGCGGCTGGGCCCGTGAGCCATGGCCGCTGAGCCTGCGCGTCCGGAGCCTGTGCTCCGCAACGGCAGAGGCCACAACAGTGAGAGGCCCGCATATATTTAGGGATTTCTCTGGTGGTCCAGTGGTTAAGACTTCGCCTTCCAATGCAGTGGGTGCGGGTTTGATCCCTGGTTGGGGAATTAAGATCCCACATGCCTCCGGGCCAAAAAACCAAAACATAAAAACAGAAGCAATATTGTAACAAATTCAGTAAAAACTTTAAAAATGGTTCCCATAAAAAAAATCTTTAAAAAAACATTTAGAAAGCATTTTTGTAACTATGTGTTGATATGGCAGGGTTTGCACTTGTGTGAGTGAAGGCATCTCAATCCAATTTAACAAGTAGTCTGTGTCAAGGAGTGCCTGTGTAGATTGTTACAGTTCATAGAACAAAATGTGACCTTGGACAAGTTCCTGATTGGTTCACACAGAAGCCTTGGTTTCTTCATCTGTAAAAATGGATAATAATAATATCCATGTCTGGTGTGGGAATAGTGTATGTGTGGTGTGTGTGTGTGAGTGTGCATGTGGACATGTGTGGTGTGTGTGTGGTATGTGGTGTGTCTGTAGTGTGTGTGTGGTGGTTGTGGTGTATGTGTGGTATGTGAGTTTGTGTGGTATATGTATGTGGTTTGTGTATGGTGTGTGTATCTGTGGTGGGTTGTGTGTGGTGTGTGTAAATGCGTGCATGGTATGTGAGTGTGGTGTGTGCGTTTTGTGTGAGTGTGTGGCATGTGTTGTATGTGTGTCTGGTGTATGTGTGGTGTGTGTATGGTGTTTGTGTGTGGGGTGTGTGTGTGTGTGTGTGTGTGTGTGTGTGTGTGTGTGTTGGGTGAGATTCCCATAATCACAGCATTTGATGTCCTTGGGTAAAAGCACTTGGTAAAGGCAAATAGTAATTTGCCATACAGATACTGATATACCATGTGTGCTGGGAGAATCCACTGTTACAACTTAAATTTCATTCGGGGAGCTAAGGCGATATGACGCACATACGTGAAGAATTAAAAAAATAGCACGAGGTGGTCTGAGACTAATTGCAAGTACCAAGGGAGTTCATAGGAGGGTCATGAGGGCTGAGCTGTCCAGGACTTCCTGGGAGGAGCCGAGCTTGGGCTCTAAAGCACTGGTTTTAACATTTTTTTGCTTGCCTACCCTCTAAATGAACTTTGGGGGGAAAAAATCTCTTTTGCCCCACATATTTTAACTTGACATCTGAAATGTTTCATTAGAAGTTTAAATAGTTACAAAGGATGTCATTTCTGCCATGTTGTAAATATTGACCTCTTAGAGCAAAATTACCCTACTCCCTTAAATGTTTCAAATGGAAACTAAATAACAGCAATTTTTAGTTTGCCTTTTTGTTGAAGTATCACATATAAACAGTAGGATGCCCAGATCTTAAGTGTGCAGCTCAGTTCATTTTTACCAGCGTGCCTACCACCCAGATCAAGGTGTAACCTTGATCTTCTGTCTCCAGCATTCCAGAACGTACCCTCGCATCCCCTCTCAGTCAGTATCCCCCAAAGGTGATCATTTCTCTGACCTCTATCACCGTAAACTATTTTTGCATGATCTCATTTTTTCTTCCTTCTTGCCATCAACATAAGGAGAGTTAAGCAGGTAGCAAGTAGTAGTTCATTTTTTCCTTATCGTATAGTATTCCATTGAATGAATATCTCATATTTTAAAAATCTTACCTACGCTTTGCATAAATTTACTTTACTATTTTAAGAGTGACAAGCCTTTTGAAATAAATTGCCCTACTGAAAAAAACGTCTTATCTACTCTTAATGGACATTTTGGGTTGTTTCTAATATTTAGCTATAAATCGTCTATGAGTATTTTTCCATATTTTTTTGTAGACATAAACACTGATTTCTTTGGAGTATGAGCCATGAGTGGAATTACCAGGTGGTAAGATAAATACCACAATACATTGGTGTCCAACACCACTGATCAAAAATTACCTATACAAGGCAGAAATTTTACATTTACATTGTCCCTGTCTTTACCTTCTTGAACTCATAATTTCCTTCTACTTCCTTCACAGAATTTTATTGTAATATATTTTTATGCTTGAACTTTTTCATTTTTTTACTTATTATTTATTTATTTTATTTATTTTTTGGCTGTGTCAGGTCTTAGTTGAGGCACGTGGGCTCTCTCTTTGAGGCCCACGAGCTCAGTAGTTGTGGCACACAGGCTTAGTTGCCCCGCGACATGCGGGATCTTAATTCCCTGACCAGGGATCGAACCTGCGTCCCCTGCATTGTAAGGCAGATTCTTTTCCAGTGGACCACCAGAGAAGTCCCTGAACTTTTTTATTGATTGCTTTATTCTTCTGACCCAAAATATGTATGTAAATTGAAATGGACCTTTAAAAAATTTCCTTTGGCCATAAAACCCTAAGTATCTCTAGTTCAGATTGATTTATCATACAGTTCATCAAAATAATATCAATGTTTTATAATTTGATAAATAATTACTAAAAATAAAAAGTAAGATAGTATGGGAAATAGTTCTCATAATGATATGGATGGATGGTTGATGGCTTTAAGGTGCATAAGGACCATCCAGGGATCTT
This sequence comes from Lipotes vexillifer, assembly GCF_000442215.2. NCBI lineage: Eukaryota > Metazoa > Chordata > Mammalia > Artiodactyla > Lipotidae > Lipotes > Lipotes vexillifer. The sequence continues at coordinate 1,809,914 of NW_006790426.1, read as the reverse complement.
GTTAAAATCAGATTGTGATTCAGAAGGTCTGGGTTGGGACCTGAGGTTCTGTGTTTCTAATAAGTCTATGGGTGATGCTAATGCTACTGGTCCATGGACCACACTTTGAGGAGCAAGGATTTATGAACTAGGTTAAAGAAGATTTGCGAGCACCAACATTCTAAATCATCCTCAAAGTCTGTCTTGACACTTTGGGGCACTGCACCATAGCCAGATTCTGGACGACGGAGAAGTTGGTCTTTCTTCTGCAAAGAGAGAGGACGGTTGTAAAGAGTGAGGTGGGAAAGGAGAGATGCTGAGGCACATTCTCAGGCAGAGGAGGAAAGAGTGGGAATGGAAACAGGATCTCAAACCGATTCCTTTGTAACACTTCCTGCCTGTGCACCCCTTGGGAAGGCTTCGAGTGCCCCAGAGTTGGGCTGCCCCCTTTGAAGACCATTTCTCCAAAGGATGCTAAGATGGTGCTGGCCACCTTTTCAGACAGGAGGCCCATTTCTGCAGGAGGAATTGGACATCTCAGGGACTGGTTTGGATTACTTGGAGAGTCCACTGGGGGTAAATCCAGAGAAGTGAAGTTTGGGGCCAGGCAATGGGTGGCCTTGAATTCTGTGCTAAGGAGTTGGACTTAATACTCAGCCAGAGGGGGGGTGCCTTGGGCAGTTTTGAGCAGGGAGCTGGTGTGAGCATAGTGTGGGGAGACTGATCTCTTGAGCAGCTCATGGGATGGCTCATGGGATGGCATGGGATGGCAGCTCATGGGATGGCAGGGAAGGGGTTAATGCATGGAGATGGCAGCAGTGGCAAAACCACTGGGATCTGGCTGTGATTTTTTAAAAAAATTAATACATTTTAATGCTTAATCAAGGATTTTTATTTATTTATTTTTCTTTTTGTGATACGTGGGCCTCTCACTGTTGTGGCCTCTCCCGTGGCGGAGCACAGGCTCCGGACGCGCAGACTCAGCGGCCATGGCTCACGGGCCCAGCTGCTCCGCATGTGGGATCTTCCCGGACCTGGGCACGAACCCGCGTCTCCTGCATCAGCAGGCGGACTCTCAACCACTGCGCCACCAGGGAAGCCCTGGCTGTGATTTTTATCTTTAGCCCCTGCTTATGAACTTTTGCCCTGGTTGCACAGACCTGGTTTGCTCTGTCAGGATTTCCTGAAGTCTGGGCTACATACCTGAGATGTTGATGCATGGAATTCAAGGTGATTCAGAGTAGAACACAGGCATGGTCTTAAATAACCCTGAAACCTAAGAGTGACTAACCCTGAAATGCTCAGCCCTCGCTCAGTCCTGACTATACCTGGAGAAAGTCTGTCTTTAACTCCTCTCACGCTCCCGTATTCCTCTTGTTGATGGAGATTGAGCAGTTTAGGCTTAGGGCGTTTGATAGCAGTAGTCTTTAGAGAGAATTTTACACAATTTCTGTTTTTGTTGAATAAATTTTCTATGTATCAGGATGGCAAGTCGTTCTAGTTTTACACTCGTCATAATGACATAAAACTGCAAGTTCTTTCCAGTAAGAAAAATGAGCGAATTTACTAGATCATACGGAAGAAATAATAATGCTGGTCGTGTGTGGATATGGCAAAAATCGTGGTGGTGACGTGCAATGATTCAACTTTGGAAAACACTGGGTTACACCATGGCAAAAACTGGCATTTGCCAAATAGTCCTGCCAATGCCTGGAGAGGCTCTGGGTGGCAGATGGTAGGGAGGGGGCAGCTGGAATTGCAGTGCCTGGGCCACTGGCATTGGGTCGACTGGGTGGGTCCCTCTGCTCTCCCCACCATCGCCTAACAGCCTGCTCCTGCCTCTGTCCGCAGAGATCCGCACGCAGCTGGTGGAGCAGTTCAAGTGCTTGGAGCAGCAGTCTGAGTCGAGGCTGCAGCTGCTCCAGGACCTCCAGGAGTTTTTCCGCCGGAAAGCCGAGATCGAGCTTGAGTACTCTCGCAGCCTGGAGAAACTGGCTGAGCGCTTCTCCTCTAAGATCCGCAGCTCGCGGGAGCACCAGTTCAAGTGAGAAGGGGCCAGGGGTCTGGGGCGGCGGGAGGCAGTGCTGGGGCTGAAGCAGAAATGAGGCAAGGACTCACTGGGGGCAAGTGGTGTGCCTCTAGGGCCCGGGGTCTGCAGGTAATTTCCAACTCCAAGCCTCAGTCTTCCTCAGCATAAAGTGAAGCTAGAAATAGTTGCTACCCATAAAGATGCTGAAGGGAATACACAAGGGACCCAAGAGAAGTGCTTGTCACAGAGAGTTAAGTGCTCAATAAATTGTTCCGTTGTGATTATCCCACCAAGCAGCAGGCTCTGCGCTGGCTTCCATTTGGGCCAAGGTGACAGCCTACCTCCTTTCAGGACATCCTGACTCTGCCCAGTTCTCTTTTATCTGGGGGTGAGCCAGCCCATGTCTGCATTCCTTCAGCACAATGGCCTCAGAATTTCTTCCCTGTGAAACAGACGCTCAAAGCATTCCTCTTCCTTCCTCCCCTGGAGGACGGTGCCAGGCTTAGTTGCTGCCTTAGTTGCTTATTTACCTACACACACCCTCCAGGGCCTAATTTCTCATACCCCAAGCTCTGATTTCGAGGAGGGAGGGAGGCTTGGTCCTCTTGGGCACGTCCCTGGCTGAGTTCTCCAGCTGCAAATGCCCCTAGCTCAGAACCCGCGGGGCCAGCCGCCAAGTGTGGGCAGGAGCCACGACCTCACCGGGATGCGTCCTCCTACACCTGTCTCCCCCTCCACCGTAATCCCTGGAGGTCCCCCTCCCCTGTGGGTCATCTCTCCAGTGAATGGCCCTCAACCCCAGGAGACCAGAGACTTGTTTCATCCTGCCTGCCCCGTTCTTCTTTCCCCTGGGTTCCATCTCTTTTTTTCTCTCTACGTAGCTTTAAATTGTGGTAAAATACACATAACATAAAGTTTACCATCTTAAATATATATATATATATTTTTTGCTGTACGCGGGCCTCTCACTGCTGTGGCCTCTCCCGTTGCGGAGCACAGGCTCCGGACGCGCAGGCTCAGCGGCCATGGCTCACGGGCCCAGCCGCTCCGCGGCGTGTGGGGTCTTCCCAGACCGGGGCACGAACCCGTGTCCCCTGCATTGGCAGGCGGACTCTCAACCACTGTGCCACCAGGGAAGCCCTTAAATATTTTAAAATGTACAGGGTGTGGCATTAAGTACATTCACACTGTTGTGCAACCATCACCCCCATCCTTCCCCAGAACCCTTGCTTCATCTTACAAGTGTGAAACTCTGCACCCTGTAAATAATACCCCATTTCCCTCTCCCCCTGCCCTGGCACCCACCATTCTACTGTCTATCTCTATGAGTCTGACTGCTCTAGGGACCTCATATTAGTGGAATCATACAGTATTTGTCCTTTTGTGACTGGCTTATTCCACTTTGCCTAATGTCCGTAAGGTATACCCATGTTGTCACATGGGTATACATGTCAGAATGTCCTTCCTTTTTAAGGCTGAATGATACTCCATTGTGTGTATAGACCACCCTTTCTTTAGTTGCGTCCACCTTGCTCTCTCTGTCTTTTGCATTCTGCTCCAGCCAGGGAGTGCTGTTCTTTTAAGCTCCCCTCAACATCTCCCTAAATCGGTGCCTCAGCATTTGAACACTCACTTTTGTGCCTTCTTCCCTTGACATCTGGGGAGAAGAAATTGCTTTATTAAAGGGCAAAAATGTATTACACTTTTGCAAATACCATGCATGTTTTTCCACCCAGTCTCATCTATTCAAACTTTCATTGCAGGAGGATGCTTCTATTAATAAACTTCCTCCCAGGCACTATCTGGGCCCTTTCATACATAATCTCGTTTTTCTGATATATTTTTTTGGAGAAAGTGTGCACTTTTTTAAATGATAAAAGTAAAATACTCATTGTATACAATTTAGAAAATGTAGAAAAGTAGAAGAAAAAAAAATCACTCTCAGTCCCACCACTCAGAAGCTCACATTTTGGTGCCTTTTCTTGCCTGTCTTTTAATAAAAAACAACAGTGATGATTTATTGAGCACATTAACTGAGTACTTACTCTGAGCTGGATGGGTATTACTACCCCATCTTAGAGATGAGGAGAGCGAAGCTCTGACTGACTGGCTTGTACAAACATGTCTGTGGGCCAATTATTGGAAAGTGACAGATTTGAACCTTTGCTCTCATTCTGCCTCCTTGGCCTGAGATAAGAAAGGGCCTGCGTGTGGTCTAAGAACAGCCATGGACTCTGAACACTCCCCTAAAACCACAGACACACTGCAGAAACCCACGTCTCTGGCTGGGCTGTCATGGGAGCCATCCAGGCTGTGTGATCCGGCTGGAGCTCAGCTCCTGCCCCTCTCCTTCCTCTTGGTTTGAAATCAGCTCTCTTCCCGTTCTCGGTGTGAACATGGTGGAGACGAGGGAGGCGGGGCACTGGGGGAGCATGGGCGGGCATCCCCTGTTCCCTTGCATTGCCTGTAATGAGCTCAGTCAGCCCCTCATGGCTTCATTAACCGAGGCCACCAGACAGAACAGGAGCCCCAGCTGGCAGTCTGGCCAAGCAGGCCGCTGGACACTGAAAATGTCTAATTAGGGTGTGGCCCTGGCCAGTGCAGCTGCTGCAGGCCCTCTGCATGAGGCTAATGCTTTGGCATTGTCCCCAATGGCTTTTGGAAGCAGGAGTCTCCAGGGGATGCCTGGACTTGCCCTTTGACCCCAGGGCCAACCAGCCTGACCTCTGGCTGCCTCTTCTTTGGAGCTCAGTGCACAGGGTCTGTGCTGTGCTCTGTCCTGGCTGTCCAGAGAAGCCTTGTCCTGCTGTCTTGTAGATCCTTTATTTAAGAGGGTCCACCTATCTGCCAGGTACCCTCTCAGGGTATGGGTCTGGTCATTTTATTCCTACTGCACTGGGTCCCCTCGGGGCAGAGGTGGGGCCTTCGTGAGTGAGCAGGAGGAAGGGAGGAAGAAAGGGAGGGAGGGGATTTACTTGGTCTATGAAGTTCACTATGGCTGAGAGATTTGGTTCAGAGAGGGAATTAATTTGCCCGAGATCTCACAGCAAATTAGTGGCAAAACTGGGATGGGCACTGCCTTAGTCCACTTGGGCTTCTATAACAAAGTACCACGGACTGGGTGGCTTGTAAACAGACATGTTTTTCCTCACACTTCTGGAGGCCGGAAGCCTGAGATCAGGGTGCCGGCGTGGTGAGGTTCTGGTGAACGCCCTTCTGTGGCTTGCGGACACCTGATTCTCCTTGTGTCCTCCCACAGTGAGAGGAACAGAGAGAGGAAGCAAGCTCTAGAGACTCTTACAAGGGCACTAATCCCATCACGAGGGCTCCCTTCCTCTCGCCCTTATCTAATCCTAATTTCCTGCCAAAGGCCCCATGTCCCAACACCATCACATTGGGAGTAGGGTGTCAACATATGACTTCTGGGGCAACACAAACATTCAGTCCATAACAGGAACTCACATCTCTTGACTCCAAGTCCAGTGCTCCTCCTTTTGCTCCATGGGCTCCGTCTCTCTATGGCTCCAGCTGCTCCCTCTCCACCTGGGCAGCTGAAAAATTTACAGCTGCCCAGGAGGTACCCAGGAGGAGTCTGGGCTAGACTAACCCAGACTGAGTTCCACGTGGCACCTGATTCAAAGAAAGGCTCAGCTGGTGGCCCTGACGGTTTACCTGGGGCAGGTTGAACATTCAGAGAACAACATCATCACATGTGTCTTTTCTACCATCACATATTTCTATTCTAACACTTTTTTCAAAGCACTCTGACGTCTTTGCTCTCTTACAATCCTGATGACAACCCAGGGATGCAGAGAGGGAGCCAGTGGTTTTAATCTCAAGCCAACTGAGTGCCAGGCAAGCTGACTGGGATTTTACAAAGGACACATCGTGAGCTGTTGAGTGAGAAAACCCAGGGCTCCTGGCTTCCAGTTCAGGCATCTCTCTCCAAAAAGTCATGTGGGCCATCATATTTGAAATGTGTATATTGAGGACCTCTTATTTTCTTAGACCGTGCTTCATGATGAAGACACAGGTTAATGAGACTCTCTCTCTCTCTCTCTCTCTCTCTCTCTCTCTCTCTCTCTCTCAAGCACGTGGCGTGGGGGATGTCCATAGGTGGTGTGCTTGGGGCAGGCACCCAGTCCCCGAGGCCCTGTTCTTTGAACCCTGCCACCTGCTTGTTCTTTAGGCCTCAGCGTTTAGATGTCACTTCCTCTGCAAAGCTTCCTTGAGTCTGACCCGGTGCCTTCCTGTGTGTGCCCACAATATTCTGCACTTGTTGATTCGCTTATTCAGTAGGTATTTATCGAGCACCTACCACGTGCCTGGCCCTGGCTTACAGTGGCAAACAAGACAGACTTGGTTCCTGCTGTGGTGGAATTTACCACCTAGTGGAGGAGAGAGATGCAAATCAAACATAGAAAACAAATAAACGAATCCAATGATTGCTGGGATGGAACAATTGCTAGGGTCTGGGTTGGAGGGTCTAAGACAGCTTCCCCCACGTTCCCTGGTACTTTGGTGAAGACAGCTGTTAAGGCTGGGCTCAGCTGGGCTGCCTCCCTCTCCACATGGGGCCAGGGCCTCACTTCAATCGTGGGAGCTCAGGGCACCAAGGTGGCAGGGGGGCAATCCGCAGTCTTCTTGGACCCCACCTCCAGCCCCTGCCGAGATTCTCTTGATCAGAGTGGTCTCAGCTCTAGCTCAAGGGAGGGAAAATAAAGCCTTCCTCTCACTGGAGGACTGTCAAAGGATTCGCAGCCCTCTTGAATCCTCCGCACTGAGCTAAAACAGCAGCCAGGGAAGGCTTCTGGAGGAAGTGGCATTTAAGCAGACCCGAGGGGTGAGAAGGAGCAGCCGGGGGGACAGTGTGAGGGGAAGAGAGGCCAATGGGGCTGGAACTGGTGGTGAGGAGAGCCGTAGCCATCCTCAGTAGGAGTAGCATGATCTGATTTCCATTTTTGAAAGATCACCCTGGATTGGAGGGGGCAAGAGTGGAGCTGAGCAGACTAGCAGGGTGATGGGAGTATAGCTCTCCAGGCAGGGGTGACGAGGGCCTGGGTGATAGCAGAGCTGACAGAGAGTGGACAGGTGCTGGGAAATCTGTCAGAGGCAGAATTGAGGAAAAGAGAAAAATCTTTTATGGACTTGAGATGAAGGGACTTGAGAAGGGCCTAAGGCAAAAGCTGCCACCCTGTGTTGTAGTCACCTTTTTTCCTTGTCTGGTCCCTTTCTTGACGACTGGGCTGCCAGCTCTGAGATGGAAGAGGGGGTGGCTGTTGACTTGGGGTCCCTAGCACCTGGCACCAAGGTTTGGCATATGGTTGGTCCTCACTGAATGTTTGTTGAATGAATAAATGAAGGTCAGGTGGTAATTAACGTGGTTCTGGGCTGGGGGTGGTTGGGGGCAGGGAAGGGGACATTTGTGGCTGCAGTAGGAGCTTGGGGAGGCCATCTGGGTGAAGGCAAAGGTACCACCAGTTGTACCTGGCACAGGCACAGGGCTGCTGAGAGGACAGTCCTTCATTGGGGAATCGGGACCGCAGAAGTCGAGCTCTAGTTTAGAGTGTGGTCTTGACCAGCAGCTTCAGCATCCCCATCCCGGGGGAACTTGTCAGAAGAGCAAAGGCTCTGGCCTCCCCTCAGACTCGCTGAATGAGAAACTCTGGGGGGTGGGGGTGGGCAGCAATTTGTATTTTAACAAGCCCTCCAGGGGATTCTGATGGCCATTCACTGCTGAAGAGTTGCCCAGGATGATGACTTTCTAGGTGATAAATTGTTTACAATTCACTTTCAGGTTGTGCTGGCTTTCCAGACCCCTCCTCTCCCCCAGCATAAAATCCATAATCCACTGCCCTTTTGCAGCTGGGCCCGATGTGCTGGCCTTGTCCTTTTTGAGGCTGGGAGCCTGTCCTGAGCAGGGATGTGCTGGGGAGGGCGGCACACAGGGACCTTAAGACCTGCCTCTGTGGGTAGAGGGGTGACCTGCAAACAAATTTGGTAGTTCTAGGCAGCCAGAGGTTTCCTGGAACTAAGATTTCTTCTTCCTCCAGAGAAGTGTTTTCTGAAACTCCAACACCTTGAACTGTCCACCTGTGGAGGCTGGTGGTGGAGCGTGCGGGAGGAGGCAAAGAGAGCAAGAATGAGTGGAGGTGGGAAAGACTGCCACTCTGTGCCTCCCCTTAGAGACTCCCCATGAAAGGCTCTGAGAGGTTTTACAATAAATAAGCCTGTTGACTTCTTTCTGAAGGCTGTTTGACCACAGGATTCTCCCTCTCTCACGATATTTATTAATTTTTTACCAAACAAGCACTCCTTGGGACCCAGTTTAAAAAGCTCTGTTGAGACAAACTCTGGATTCCCCTCTGGAATGTTCACGCTACATGCAAATAGTGTGGGAGGTGACACAGCCCCCTTCTTAGAATTCTGACTCCCTCCGTTTTTGATACCCCTGACCTTCCCGGGATATACCTGCTAAAAATGCTCTCTCCAGAAGTTTAAGTGTTGGTTGCTGCCATTTGACAGCTGTGAAAAAAAAGCAACGGGGAATTCTATTCAAATATGTTTAAACTGTGGAAAGTCAGAGTGTGGAAAGAGCTGGGAGGTGCTTGGCCAGTCAGTGAATAATGCTTAATATTCTCTGCACAGGAGGTTTGGAGCATCTCTTAGCTTCGTGGAGCAGTTGAGAAGGAGGATTCAGTGAGCAGCTAAGTTGATTGCCAAGAAAATGCTTCTTTGGGGGGATAAAACATCACAGACTTTTTGTTTCCACAGATGTAGCATTTCCCTAAAAAGATGCTATAATTTAGACTTAGCCTTCCAGGTGAATCCTAAGGATAGAAGCACTTTTGTAGTGAGTAAAATGTGCAAAGGATTCAGAATGAAAAGGTTTGCTCAGACCGAGGTGGGGATAATGGGGGAGGTCCTCCAGGTGGCGAATCGCATCTCCATTCATAGCTGCTGCTGTTACTATGGCTACCATCACACCAGTGATGGCTTTCCAGTAATGCTGTCCAGAGCTGGTATTTTCCTAGGACAGGTTGCCAGCCGACTCTTTCCTGGTGGCTCTGTGTCTGTGCTGTGTAGGTTGTTTAATCTTTCAAATTCCCTCCACATCCATATTACCATATGCCCGGTGCCCTATAGATTTTTGACATGGATCGTGTCATTTAACCTTCATGGTAAACGTTGTGACCTTTGAGGCAGGTACTATCTCTGTCTTTCTAGTTGAAAACATTGAGGTTTTGAGAAATTAAGTAATTTGTCCAGAGGGACACAGCTAGAACAGGTAAGTGGCAGAACTAGGATTTTTTAAAATATTTTAATTTTATTGGAGTATAGTTGATTTACAATGTTGTGTTAATTTCAGGTGTACAGCAAAGCGATTCAGTTATACATATACATATATTCATTCTTTTTTAGATTATTTTCTCATATAGGTTGTCACAGAATGTTGGGTAGAGTTCCCTGTGCTATACAGTAGGTCCTTGTTGGTTCTCTATCTTATGTATAGTAGTGTGTGTGCGTTCATCCCAAGCTCCTGATGTAACTAACCCTCCCCCCGACGTTTCCCTTTTGGTAACCATAAGTTTGTTTTCGATGTCTGTAAGTCTGCTTCTGTTTTGTAAAAGAGTTCATGTGTATCATTTTTTAAAAAATTAGATTCCACATATGGGTGATATCATATGATGTTTGTCTTTCTCTGTCTGACTTACTTCACTTACTATGATAATCTAGGATTCTAATCTTGGTTTAACTGGCTCCAAAGTGCAAAATTTCTTCTAGCTGCATGCCTCTCGGTGTGTGCCCTCACCTCTCTGGGCTGGTTTCATGTTCCCTGAGAGTCAGCCATCAGTCCAGACCACATCCTCCTCGTGTGGGCGTCACAGGGCTCCTTCTCCTGCTGGTCAGCTCATGCTGGTCTCCCCAGGGCCAGCTCAGGGCTCACCTCCTCTGCGAAGTCCCTGCTGCCGGTCCCAGGTTCGCAGTCACTGCTCCTCCCCTGGACTGCCATGGTGATCTGTATGTCGCTCTCCTGGGGCTCGGGTCAGATTATCAAGGAATGATCCAGTTCATACGTCTCGTTCTCCCACCTCAGTCTGCCAGCTGCTTGACGGCAAGGGGCCATTTCTAGTCCCTCTCTCTCTCTCTGACATACAATAGAAGTTCTATCAAAGTTTTTTGAATGAGTAACTGAAAAGACCAAGATACTACGGAATACTTTCTTCAAATACTTGAAGGAAATAGACTTGTGGGGATGCTGAAGGAGAGAAGTGAGGTCCAAGGATAGCATTTTCAGAAAAGCAGACTTTAACTTAACCTTGAGAACGTTCCAGTAGCCAGAGCTGTCCAGCAAGAAAAGGGCTGCCTTGGGAGGTGTGAGTGCCCAATCCATGGAGGTATGTACACAACACAGTTGGGCACATTTCTGTAGTGTGAAGGCTTGTCAGACCGGATCAGTGTTCCTCAGAATGAGGGAGGGATCATCGATAGCACGTGAGCCATAAATAGTGACTGATGTTTTCAGTTCTCTTTCAGTCTTTGCAGTTATAGTTTGGTTCTAGTGTGTTGCTATCACCTCTCTAACCCTCCATTTAACAAACAGACAGCAGATCTTGGGTATTAGCATCTGCCTAGGGTTCAATGATACTGTTTGGAACTTACTTTTTTCCAGTAACCTTCTATTTAGGGCAAGTAAAGCTGGTTTTTAAATTTTTATTTTAACTAAGACTAGGGAGAGTCCTTTTTGTAAATAAATCCGTTTAAGTAAAAAGAGACACTCAACAGGGAGGTATGAAGTATGGTGGTGTGCAGGATGGCAGAAATCCTGAAGCCAACATGAGATACCCCAAGGGCCCCTGCCAGCTCCTACTGGAAAGTGAACATCTTTCATCTCCACCCTCTTCATCCCCCACCTTTGTTTTCACTGCTGGGAGGGATTTTAAGGCAGGAGGGTCAGCCCCTTGAGTGGTCTTTGCAATGGCTACAGCCCCTTATCCTCCTTCCAGTTTTTCCTTCTGGGGCCTCCCCAGATCCTACACCCAGTTTCCTGGAATCCTCAGAGACTGTAATCAGCAACTTCCAAAGTATTAATATTAACCAGGACGTGATTTATTTATATTTGGATATGCTTGATACACACAGATATGTGCATATCATTTAAATTTTATTCTAAAAATGAAAATAGAAGTTGTAATAAAGATAAAATAGATGTTGTTGTAATTAACAAGCAGTGATATGCAGGGGTTTAGTTTTGACTCAATTCCATTAGGCAAAGAGGACAACAATGATCTTCCAAGATTATACAGCACCTTACACTTCGCAGAGTGCCTTCCCAGCCTTTAGCTGCTTAAATCCTCCCAAGAGTCCTGGTGGGGCTGAGGGAGTCAAGGAAGGTCATCATCCCCATCTGACAGGCAGAGGACCTGAAGGCCAGCCAGGGTGCGCCTGGCTTAGGATCCCCGCTGGTTGGTGAAAGAACTGACCGGAGGAACTGTGGATCAGCGCCCTTTCTCGGCCGGGGTGCTGCACGTACCACGTGATGCACCCATTTTGCGGGTGGATAAACCAAGGCAAAGGTTCTCACAGGGAA
>NW_006790426.1:1782108-1798255 GCF_000442215.2 Lipotes vexillifer | reverse complement strand
AAAGAGAAGATGAGGTTGGCCAGATGTTGCCTAATGAGGCAGGAATTTTTGTTCCAGTACCAAGAATACATTCAGCGAGTCAAAAGGGAGCTCAGGAGTGCTGCTGGACCAGACCCAGTGTGCCATCACTTTGAGGTGTGAGGACTGATCCTCAGGGTGGAGGGGGCGTCTCCGGACCATTGGCACTGGGCCTTGAAGTACACATAAGGGTTTACTGGGGGAGAAGGTAGTAATGGGAGGAGGAAAACCAACATTTATAGCAAACTTACCATGGGCTGTCTGGTTACATACATCAGTCAATGGATTTTCCCAATAGCCAAGTGAGGTGCTGGTGGCAATAATAGTGATGCCAGTAATAATGATTATTACTATTATCAGGCACTGGGTTTGATGCTGAGAGTGTCTTATGAATTACCTCATTTAATCCTTAAAGCACCACTGTGAGGTAGGCGTTATCAACCCTGTTTTACAGATAAAGAAAGAAAAGGTTTGACTAGCTTCCCAGTTCACCCAGCTGGTGAGGAGCAGAACTGGTATTTGAACCCCAGCCTGTGACTCCATAGCACCCACCATGGGTAAGCAGAACCTGCTTCGGGCAGGTGACCCAGTGGATGTAGTTCTTCCCTTATGGAATGACTGTCTCAGGGCTGGTGTCAGCCAACAGCAGCTTCTAAGTCAGCAGATCTCAGCTTCATGAAGGGGCTGCCCTGCCCTGAAGCCTCACGCCCACTGTTTGCCACCAGGTGACTCCCAGGCAAAGCCCCAAATTCTCCCCCGTCACCTGGACAGTTGCTCTGCCTCCCACCTGGCCTTCCCGCCCAGCGATCATATCACTGGACCATTCAAAACCTTCATTCAGCCTTGACCTTCGAAGTCCTTCGTGGTCTGGCTCCTCCCTTCCTGCCACCTTTTCACCATGCCCTGCATCACTGCTGCCCGAGCCCGAAAGAACTTCTTTCAGCCCCGGAACATCCATGTCTTGTCTGACCTCACAGCTTCACGCTCAGCCTTCCGTCTGCCTGCAGGATATGTCTGTCTTTGTGTTTCCCATCCAGCAAACTCTTACGTGTACTTCAAGCCCACTGCAAATGTTTCTGTGATAACCCATCCACCCTGAGGCAGAATGAGCCGCTCCCTCCCCCACTCCTCTGAGATCCCCTTCCTCACACAGCATAATATAGGAAACGTCTGTTACTTTCCCCTGCTCAGCGTCCCTCCCTTCTTCTTTTGATAACAAGACCTAGATTTTCCTCTGGGGAATCATCCCTGAACAATGGTGAGCCTGTGACCAGCATTGTATCCTCTTGGCCACAGAGCTTTAATCTAGCGACCTGCAATCCAGGATTTTTGGTGGAACAGGTCGGGAAAAGCTCTCTTTTTACTGGGATTACTAGCAGTCAGGGTACTTTTGGTTTAAAGAGGGCCTGCCTGAGAGTGAAGCCAGTACAGAGAGAGGAAAGCAGAGCCAAGTGATAGAGACCAGGTCCCGCTGACATCCTTTGAGCCCCTGGATGCAGCCATGCCCGAGGGCAACAACCTCCTATTCCTTTACATTTTTCTGATTAAAATTTTTGATCCTTAAAATTTTTCTTCCTCCCATTACTACCGTTTTTGTTTAAGCCAGTCTGAAGTAAGTTTTTCCTTCACTTCAACTAAAGGTGTTCTGACCAATGGCCATAAGAATTCTTGGTTTGCCTTAAGTTCAACTACTAGATTGTGAGCCTGCTCAAGGCTCATCCAGTCATCTTTTTAATGCCCTGGGACTGGACCGTGCCTATTAGCACATGGCAGACACTCAAAGGATATTAGAAGAGTGAGTGAATGAGTGAATGCATTAGAGTCTGCCAAGGGCTCTGGAGGGATACAAGGAAATATGAGAGGTGGTTCCTGCCTTCAAGGGGCTTATAGAATAAATGATGACACAAGCCCACATGTGTGGAGGGCAACTGACGAGTGAGTTAAGCGAGAAGATTAAAAATGTCATCTGGAAGTAACTATACGAGAAGATTGAAATGAGTGGTTCAGACAGAACATTCTGTGGATCTCAGATGATCCCTGGAGGGGAGGCCTTTGAAGTAGATTTTGCTACGTGGAGTGAAGAGGGAAAGGCATTCCAAGCGAGTGAATGCACAGATGCGAGGCGGAGATGCATGTGACCCAGGAAGAGTCCTTCCCAGGTATCAGCAGCCTCACTTTCTTGTCTTTGAAGCTAGATACATAAAAGTGTAGAAAATAGCCATTCACTGTTTCCATTTTTGTGCTTCTTGTTAGGCTTTTCAAATAAATAAGTTGGGGAATTGGGAAAAAAATCCTTTGTCAGATCACGTGTATACATTTGGTTTTGAAATATATGGTTGCTCTTGTCACAGAGGTCTGAAAGGCCCTCACTGGCCACTCCGTCACTCACCCATCCATTTGATGGATGAGGCAGTAAAGCCTCAGAGAGGTCAAGCCACAAGCCCAAGAACACACAGCCAATTAGCAGCAGAGCCACGCTCCCCAACTCCCAGTACAATAGACTCAGAAGCCTTGGGGGGCAAAAATAGGTAAATGAAGAAACCCATTCCTGGCGCAGAGCTTCACCCACTGCCTGGAGCAGAAAGGGGGATGAGTGAGAGGGCTGGGCAGGCAGCAGATTGGGCCTTAAATGGGCTTCAGATGCTGGCGGAGGAGGTTAGACTTTATCCTCTGTGTCGTAGGTCCATTTGCTCCCCTGATGGACCACAGGAAAGATGCCCAAGTGACCATGTAAACTCTCCTCAGACTCCTGATCCACTTGGGGTAGTAGCCTATTATGGGTTGAATTTTGTCCTCTAAAAATTCACATGTTGAAATCCTAAACCCCCAGTACCTCAGAGTGTGACCTTGTTTGGAAATAGGGTCTTTACAGAGGTAATCAAGCAAAGATGAGGTCATTAGAGTGGGCCCTAATCCAACATGACTGGTGTCCCTATAATATAAAAAAAAGGGGAATTTGGACATAGACACACATCCAGGGAAAACATCACGTGAACATGAAGGCAGAGATTGGGGTGATGTGTCTACATGCCACGGATCACCAAAGATGTCTGGAATACCAAAGATGGCCAGCATACCGCCAGAAGCTGAGGAGGGGACATGGAACAGAGTCTCTCTCACAGCCCTTAGAAGGAACCAACCCTGCTGACACCGTGATCTCAGACTTCCAGCCTCCAGAACTGAGAGGCAATACATTTCTGCTATTGAAGTGACCCATCTGTGGTGCTTTGTTACTGAAGACTGGTGTCCAGCAGTACACAGCCCCGATGCTCATCCTGTCCCTCAAGGCCCTGGTCTATGCTGCCTCTGTGGCCTTGTCTCCACCCCTTGGACATCCGCTCTGCCCTCGGGAAGGCGCCTATGCACGCAGAGCCTTCACGTCGACTGCTGGGGATGCTCTCCCTTATCCCTAGGCCACTGTACAACCTACACATTTTTCTGGTCCCACCTCATCCTTCTGGGCACTTTTCACCTATCAGCCGACTGTGTGCCCAGACCTGCCTGACACCAGAGAAACAGTGGTGAAGAGGACAGATGTAAGCTAGAAAGGGGTCAAAGACAGAAACAAAAAGTAAATGAACAGGATGGATGTCAGGCGTGGTAGTGCTGTAATAACGATAGAATGGGGTGGTGTACTAGAGATCGAGGAGCTGCTGGGGGGCAGGGAAGTCCTCAACCAGGAGAAACAATCTCAGCTAACATCTCAGTGACAAGAAGGACCACCTCTACCTTCCGTGGGTGAGGTAAACCCCCCCGCCCCCCTCCGTTATAGACTCAGGAGGCACCATGCATTTCTCTCTCACAGCTCTTATCACCGACGCCATTTCCTATCTACTTATATGCTTATTTGGTTGTCACCTGAGGCCCCTACTGGACCGTAAGCTCCATGAATCAGGGAGCATGACTCACTTTGCTTAGCACTGTCTGGCACAAAACATGGCACCCAGTTAATATTTTCAGAATTAATGATTCATGCTCCCAGCAAGGACAAGGAATTCCAAATCCTGATTGGGGCAACTTAGGTAGCAAGAGGTTAATCATACTTTTTGGGCCCCGGAACTAATTGAGGGAGTGCTTTTCTGAGCTTTGCTGGCAGCTGCTCAAGCAAGCGTAGTGCAAGACCCTGGAATGTCTTGGAAGCTAGTGGGAAGCCAGAGGCAGGGACTCGGTGTCTTGGGGACGGGGTCAGCTGCAGGAGCTCCCCTCCCTCCCGGAGGGACCATCATCCCAGGGCAGTGGATTTGCGTTCATCTGCATTTGGATGGGGCTCAACAGGCCTGGAAATGGGTTCTGTTTGCTAAGTGGAATTTTCGGTGCCCAGCCAGAAGAAGAAGAAGGGAGAAGCTGGCTCGCTGCTGATTTCATTTTCCCAACTCACCAGCTTGGCGAGGCCTCGCTCCTCTAGCTGCAGTCGCTTGGATCCTCGTACCCAGCTACCCTAGCCAAAGAAAGAAAGCTGTGACTCACCAGAAATTTTCATTGCTGTTTTCTGGCTGTAAAAAGTAAAATACATACACATCTATGTGAAAGTTCTCAATTATACCTTAGCTCAGCAGCTTCCACCTGCTGTGTGGACGCAGGGATGCAAGACTGGAAAAGGAGAAAAGCCCTCAAGATGTGCCTTAGAGGAGAGAACGCCTGCCCAGGTTCATTTTGGCATCTTCCAGAAGCGTGGCTGCAGCAGGCAAAATGGCTGCTAGCATGGAGAGCTGGGTCTCAGGTCAAACGGGTCCCGTTTTTAAAAGGGACGAGTAACCCCCTGAAAAGAGAAGGCTGGTGTCCAGCTCTGCCGTACGTGGCCTGGATGCTTCTTCCTGCGGTCCCAGTACAATCCAGATGTCCCGTGGGATGGTGATCAGTGTGCTGGCCGGAGCCCTCGGGACCCCACACCTGCCCCTCCTCTGCCTTGCTCCCCGGGCTCTAGCCACACTGGCCTTCATTCGGTGCCTTAAATGCACCGAGCTCCCTGCCCCGCAGTGAGCCTTTGCCCATTCTGTTCCCTCTGCCTGGAATCCTCACCCGCAAGCCCACTCTCCTGGCCCCTTTACCTGCCTCCCCCATCTCTTCCTTTAGAGCCTAGCTGAAAGGCCCCTTCCTTAGGGACACTTCAGAGACCCCCGAAATCCGGCCAGGTCCCCTTGATATGAGTCCTCATGCACCATGCTCTCCTCTCTGGCACTTTCTGCGGCTGTGACTCCATCCACACGTGCTGAACTCTCTGAGGGTTACGTGTCTCCCCCACTGGACTGTAAGCTCCGTGGAGGCAGGAGCTGTGTCTGTTGCGCTCCATGTCATGTCCCTGGGGACTGGTCCATGGGAAATATGCAATAAGAATGTATCGAGTGGGGGAACTGCTGAATGACCCTGGAGCTTTTTTCTGGTGTTTAACACCAAGGTTGACAATATGGTCTAAGTAGCCAGGCCACAGGGGTTAAGAGACCTGCATATAGTCACACAGGCAGTATGGACTCAGGGGTACCCCTCCCCCCCAAGTCCAGGTGTCCTGTTTCATCGTGTCTTTCTGTCTCACTATGCTGGGCCCCATCTGTGGCCTTCCCTCTTCTTTCTGACATGGTGAGAGCCAGGTACCATTGTGGCCAAGGCCACAGATGGCAGCTCTCCACAGAGCGGTCAACTCCACCCTGACCCTGGCTGTGGACAGCCCTGTTCACCCCGGTCTTTTAGTCTACAAATGAGCTGCCCCACACGAGGGGAGCCAGGGCTGGGAGAAGATGGGGAGAGCAGAAGCAGCCTCCCGTGCTGGAGTGGACCCAGAGGATGGGCCTGGTGGTTGCACGGCAGGCCTGGGACAGTGTCTGCAAAGGATGGGCTGGCACATCATCCCCATTGTAGGCCTCTTCCAGCTCACCAGGGCAGGAGGAGCGCGGCCCTGCCCCATCCCTCCAGCTGCAGCCTCGACAGGCCTCCTGAGAATTTGCCTTTTCTGCCATGTGGTGGTCACGTGCATTTGTAGAGTTCCAGGTTATTCCATGGTTTCAAATATCATCCAAGTGCTTGTTGTCGG
The DNA here is from genome assembly GCF_000442215.2 of Lipotes vexillifer. NCBI lineage: Eukaryota > Metazoa > Chordata > Mammalia > Artiodactyla > Lipotidae > Lipotes > Lipotes vexillifer. Next base: position 1,792,212 of record NW_006790426.1, on the reverse strand, counting down.
CGTCCACATTTATCTCTCTAGCCCAGATATTGCTTTCTGAGTGTTCCACAAGCCCTTTAGACTCGCCGTCTTCAAATAAAACTCATCGCCTTCCCTCCCTACCCTGCCACTGTAAATGTTCCTCATCTCCGTAAATGATACCCCTGCTCTCAGGCACCCAGCCTGAAAGACTTGGAGTCATTCTGAGCATCTTCTTTTCCCTCCCAACTAGTCAATCTCAGGGTCCAGTCAGTTTACCACCTAAATGTTTCTTGAATCCCTCAACTTCCCTCTTGGCCCCCTCAAGCCCGTCCTCCACGCAGTAGCTAGAGTGAGAGTTTGAAAGTGGAATTTTACCCTTTCACTCCCCTGCTCTAAACCCCTCAGTGGCTCCCCGACAACCTCAGGATGAAGCTCAAACTCTCTACTGGGACTTAAGGCCCTTAACTATGTGGTCTCTTCCTAATTCTCCAACCTTGTTTTTCACTCTCCCCCCATCACTCCAGGACAGGATGCTTGAGCCCCCTTGACTATGTTTGACTCACGAACCTGCTCTCTCTAGGCCTTTGTTCATCATATTTCTCCACCTAGAAAGCTCTCCCCTGTCAAACTCCATTCCAGCTTTTAGTTCTCAGTCTAGAAAGTGCTTCCTCTAGGAAGCCATCCATGCTCACCCCTCCACCAGATCTGGGTGAGGGGGCCTCCTCTGCCCCATAGTCTCCTTCCCATCACTATATTTATGAGGCTGTATCATCGTCTTCTGCTTCCTTGTGTGTCTCCCTTACCCGAATGTAGTCTTGTGGAGCAGGGTCTTGCCTGCTGTGATTACTGCTGCATCTCCAGCCCCTCGCCTGCCTGGCACGTACACACAGAGACAAACAATGAATGAATGAAAGCCTGAATGAACCAAGGCCTCATCTCCTCAGCAGCCACTCACTTTAGCTTGACAAGTCCTTGGTTGCTTTCGGGTAACTCTCCCCTCCTTGCCTTTGCTCCTTCTGCTGCCCCTGTAATCCCGTCTGCATCTGTGTTGCCTCCTGCCCACAGCTGCTGATAAGGAAAGCGCTTCCTTTCCACTCTTTCTCTTACCCAGTCTCTCCCTGGCCAGGTGACCTAATTAATGGTCCCCAAGCTGTCCCAGCACTTTTGCACCCTTTCAAGACCTTTTTCCTTTCCCCTGAAACTTACCTTCTGGCTGTGACTTCCATAAATTTTGCACATTTAATTCCCTTTTGCTGTTCAATTCCTGCATCCCAGGCTGAGCTCAGCCCCTGAAGTAATTTAGGTAACAGCTCAATTATCTCATCTCTCCTTTCATCTTTGCATTTCCATCGCCACCTAGGAAGCTGTGGAAATGGGATGTAAAGTATTTTCTGGCCAAACCCACTTCTCCCCTTGCAGTTCTTATCTTGGTTCATGTCATCAGCATCCAACAGTTCGCCTGAGATCTGAATCTCAGAATCACCATCCACTTCCCCCTCCCCCACCCCCTCTCTATTCCCAGGAAGTCTCCAAGATTCTCTGCTCTCTTGGTGAGGAGTCTCTTAAATTCACCCTTCTATGGCCACCACCCAGGCCCTCATCATCTCTCTTTTCCTGGACTAGGGTCACCTCCTGACTGGTCCTCCTGCCTCCAGCCCCACACCTCTGCCCACACCCATCCAGCCCTCCACTCATCCACCTGCTCATCCATCCACCCATCTATCCACCCAACAAGCCACCCACCCACCAACCCATCCACCCACCCACTCATCTGTCCATCATCCTCCAGTCTGCCTGCAATGATCTTTCTAAGACACACATTGGTTAGATCATACCTCTGCTTAAATAACTTCCATGACTCTCCACTGCCTACAGCAGGCATTCTTAACCCTGGGTGCACATTAGAATCTTATAGAGAATGTTTTAAAAATACCAAGGTTCTACCCCCAGAGATTCTGACTTAATTGGTCTTGGGTGGGGCCTGGGTCTTGGTGTTTTTTAGATGCTCTCCAGGTGATTTTAGTGTGCAACCTGGATTGAGAACCATATGGCCTAGATGATAAAATCCCAACTCATTAGGCTGGCGTTCGATTCCCCACAATCAAGCCTCTCACCTGTCTCCCCATCCTTATGTCCTCCCCTAACACACAATTCTAGCCCTGCTGAGCTGCTTCTCTCTCTTTGTATCCACAGGTCCCTCTGCCTACAATTCCATCTCTCTGCCCCTCTATTTGGAAAACTCCTACCTATTCTTCAAGACCCAGCACAAATGTGACCTTTTCTGTTGGGTTTCTCTTCTACAGCACCTACTACATGTCAGGCACATTGCTGGGCACTGGATATGGTGACTAAGACAGAAACAGTTCCTGCTCTCACAGAACTTTGAGTAGGGTGATGGGTGGGGAGTGGAAACTCCTTAAGGCAGGAATTCTCAAGCCTGAGAGTGCATCGCAATCCCCTGGAGGGCTGGTCAAAACACAGGTGCTGGTCCCACCTCCAGGATTTCTTATTAAGTGGTCTGGAGTGGCCCCGACAATTTACATTTCCAACAAATTTCAAAGTGAAGCTGATGCATCTGGGCTGGGGACCACCTCTGAGAACCACTGCCCTGGAGTGAGGTCCTCCGAGGCACACTCTCCAGGGAGTATCATTTAAGCCAAGACTCAGAGGAAGAGAGAAGAGCAGCGGCTCACACATTCCAGATGGCACAGCGCACGTGAAGACCCCAGGCGGGAAGAAGCTGGCAGGAAAGCAAAGGGGACTGTGTGACGGGGACGTGGAGTGGGCTCCGCGTTTTCTCCAGCTTCTCGCGCAGAATGGGTGCTCTGCGTGTTTCTATCCCAGCGCTTCAGCACCTTCCACTGTAATCCTTCTGCCTCAGCCACCTCATTAGGAGCCCCTCCGAGGCAGGTCTGTGTCCACGCTCACCCAGAGCCCACCTGAGACCAGACACGGAATAAATGCTGAGGGATTTGGGCTGGGCTGTTGGATTTCAGTGTTCTGGCCTTTTCTCTAGGCTATAAGCAAAGGAGAGACTGCTTCGTTTCTCTTACAGCATAATGTCTCCTCCATTTTCCTTAGCGGTCTCTAACATATCCATCCTCTCTCTCAACCAAATTCCTTTCTCCCAAATTCCGGCTACCTGGGCAGATTTTTAAGCCCGTTTGGTGACAGAAAGAAAAGTCAACTGGCCTCTCCTCACCTATCCTTCCCAAGCCCAGGGTTTGGGTGCAGTGAGGGGTGTACGTGCTGTGGCTGCCCAGAGGCCCTCAGGGCTACACTTCCACTTGACTTTGGCAGGATGGTGTGGTCAAAGCGGAAGTCAGCAGAATTCCCTTCCTCAGAAACACTGATTGTGGGAGGCCGCATTTCCTCAGAGAACCATGGCCAGCCCCCCGGGGGAGCCAGGCAGGCCTGGGGGACTGGACCTTGAGCCAGTCACCCTAGGTGGTGGATGGCCCTCTGCCCCAACATCACCTTCCTGCCTTGGAAAGTGGAGGAAGGGTCTTAGGTCAAGTACACATGCCAGATGCCCCATGTGGCAACGTGGGATTATTGGTTTGATTTTGGTTTCTGATTGTCCTTTACTGTCTTCCTGGACACTGTATGCACTTTATTGAGACTAACAGAGGGGTCTTTGGTAAAGCACAGAGAAGAGAGATATCCCCCATTTCATTTTTGGAAATGTCCCATTTCCCAAGTTTCGGGAAACACTGGTGCGTAGATCTGTGGTTCTCAGACTTGAGTGGGAATCAGCAGCTTGGAGGGCTTGTTAAAACCCAGATCACCTGGTCACCTCCAGAGGTTCTGATTCAGCAGGGCTGGAGTGAGGCTCAAGAGCCTGCATTTCTGATAGACCCCAGGCGATGCTGCTGCTGGTCTGGGGACCCTGACACTTTGAGAACCCCTCTTTTAGCATAATGCCCAGCTAGAGGACACTAAGAATGTGTCAGTCATTGAAGGATTCAAAGATTTGTCTTGTGTGTACTTCACTCAAAAGCAGATTTCCTTAGGCTCTCTTCCCAAGTATAGAACCTGAAATCCTCCAGGCCCTCAGCTCCACTGAGGGGCAAAGGAATGTGTTTCCAAGAGGCCAAGAGACCAGGACTGACCCTGGAGGAGGACAAAAAGGTTAAGAGCCTGAGGGACCCCCAGGGGTTGGGGGAGGCAAAGAGGGGAAGGCAAGGGTCCACTTTTTGTTCTTTCCCCTGGATATTTCTAGAACTCATACAAGAATTTCAAGCACAACTGCTTTAGTATTTCTTAACTCCAGGGAAGACAGCTTCCTCTCAGAAGGGAGAGATACATGTAGCAAGTGCCACATCCAGTGGGAGAGTAGGACGGGATAGGACTTCTAGTCAAAGACCTGGGTTTTGGCCCCAGCACTGCTCTGTGACCTTGGGAGGATTGCTTCCTCATGGTCTCTGTTGCCCCAGCTGTTAAATATGTTATAATAAAACGAGTTTGAAAGGGCCCCATGAGGGTCAAAAGAGCCGCGGTGGGTGACAACGTAGAACACTGTGTGGCTGGCAGTTTCAGTGGAGCCAACCTGAGCTGTCTTGGTTTCCACAGGAAGGACCAGTATCTCCTTTCGCCCGTGAACTGTTGGTATCTAGTCCTGCATCAGACCAGGCGGGAGAGCCGAGACCATGCCACCCTCAATGACATCTTCATGAACAATGTCATCGTTCGCCTCTCCCAAATCAGCGAGGATGTCATCAGACTCTTCAAAAAGGTGGGTACTTGGGCCACCCGAGTTTCTGCCCCAGGCTGGCCTTGGCAAGACAGCCAGCCACGGTGGAGTGTGGTCTGGGGACATGGGACCAGGGTCAGGCATGTTGAAGGGTGCGGGGGGCTGAGGCCTGGACTTGGCACCCCAGACCCTGAGTTTGAGTCCTGGATATGGCTGGGGGGCTCAGCCACTTCAGCAACCACCATCACCACAAAAATAAAAACCTTTGCATGGTTAGGTAAGTAGTACACTCATTGTAGGAGATTTGGAAACAGAGATGAGCTCACACTTATATAAAAAATAAAATTCGAAAACAAACAAACACAGAAATTAACGTCACCTGAAATGCTATCACTCAGCCATAATCACTTTGGTTGTCATAGGAACTTCTTTATATGTACATATGTAAATACATTTTCTATGAGTGCTGATTTTATACACTTTCTAGAATATGTATGTACTTTTCCCAAATGAGATCAGACTGCATATACAATTTTACTCTCTGCATATGTCACCTAACAAATTATATAACACTGGATTACAAAATTTTCCCATATCAATAAATATAATTCCATAACATTTTTAAAGATTGCATAGTATTTCATCATACAGATGTACCCTAGTTTATTTAACCAATCCCTTATTGTTGAACACTTCAGTGATTTCCATATTATTATAAATACTGCTGCTGTGAGCTTCTTCTATATACACCTTTGTCACATTCACTGCTATTTTTTAAATTGAAGTATAGTTTATTTACAATATTCTATTAGTTGTAGGTGTATAGCATAGTGATTCAGTATTTTTGTAGATTGTACTCCATTAAAAGTTATAAGATAATGGCTATATTTCCCTGTGCTATATAATATATCCTTGTTGCTTATTTATTTCATTTATTGTAGTTTGTGTCTCTTAATCCCATACCACTAATTTGCCCCTCTCCCTTTTGGTAACCAGTAGTTTGTTTTCTATATCTGTGTGTCTGTTTCTGTTTTGCATATACATTCATTTGTATTGTTTTTTAGATTCCACATATAAGTGATGTAATATAGTATTTGTCTTTGTCTGACTTAATTCACTAAGCATAATATTCTCTAGGTCCATCCACATTGCTGCAAATAGCAGAATTTCATTCTTTTTTAATGGCTGAATAATATTCTGCTGTATATGTATATATAGATATACCACATGTACTTTATCCATTCATATGTTGATGGGCAACTGCTACTTTTTTTTTTTTAACATCTTTATTGGAGTATAATTGCTTTACAGTGGTGTGTTAGTTTCTTCTGTATAACAAAATGAATCAGCTATACGTATACATATATCCCCATATCTCCTCCCTCTTGCGTCTCCCTTCCATCCTCCCTATCCCACCCCTGTAGGTGGACACAAAGCACCGAGCTGATCTCCCTGCGCAATGCAGCTGCTTCCCACTAGCTATCTGTTTTACATTTGGTAGTGTATATATGTCCATGCGATTCTCTCACTTCGTCCCCGCTTACCCTTCGCCCTCCCTGTGTCCTCAAGTCCATTCTCTATGTCTGCGTTTTTATTCCTGTCCTGCTCCTAGGTTCTTCAGAACCTTTTTTTTTTTAGATTCCACATATATGTGTTAGCATATAGTATTTGTTTTTCTCTTTCTGACTTACTTCACTCTGTATGACAGTCTCTTGGTCCATTCACCTCATTACAAATAACTCAGTTTTGTTTCTTTTTATGGCTGAGTAATATTCCATTGTATATATGTGCCACATCTTCTTTATCCATTCATCTGTTGATGGACATTTAGGTTGCTTCCATGTCCTTCCTATTGTAAATAGTGCTGCAATGAACACTGTGGTACGTGACTCTTTTTGAATTATGGTTTTCTCAGGGTATATGCCCAGTAGTGGGATTGCTGAGTCATATGGTACTTCTATTTTTAGTTTTTTTGAGGAACCTCCATACTGTTCTCCATAGTGGCTGTATCAATTTACTTTCCCACCAGCAGCTCATCAGGTTCCCTTTTCTCCACTCTCCAGCATTTATTGTTTGTAGATTTTTTGATGATGGCCATTCTGACCAGTGTGAGGTGATACCTCATTGTAGTTTTGATTTGCATTTCTCTAATGATTAGTGATGTTGAGCATCCTTTCACGTGTTTGTTGGCAATCCGTATATCTTCTTTGGAGAAATGTCTATTTAGGTCTTCTGCCCATTTTTGGATTGGGCTGTTTGTTTTTTTGATATTGAGCTGCATGAGCTACTTGTATATTTTGGTTGTCAGTTGATTCATTTGCAAATATTTTCTCCCATTCTGAGGGTTGTCTTTTGGTCTTGTTTATGGTTTCCTTTGCTGTGCAAAAGCTTTGAAGTTTCATTAGGTCCCATTTGTTTATTTTTGTTTTTATCTCCATTACTCTAGGAGATGGGTCAAGAAGGATCTTGCTGTGATTTATGTCATAGAGTGTTCTGCCTATGTTTTCCTCTAAGAGTTTGATAGTTTCTGGCCTTACATTTAGGTCTTTAATCCATTTTGAGCTTATTTTTGTGTATGGTGTTAGGGAGTGATCTAATCTCATACTTTTACATGTACCTGTCCAATTTTCCCAGCACCACTTATTGAAGAGGCTGTCCTTTCTCCACTGTATATTCCTGCCACCTTTATCAAAGATAAGGTGACCATATGTGCGTGGGTTTACCTCTGGGCTTTCTATCCTGTTCCATTTATCTATATTCCTGTTTTTGTGCCAGTACCATACTGTCTTGATTACTGTAGCTTTGTAATATACTCTGAAGTCCAGGAGCCTGATTCCTACAGCTCCATTTTTCTTTCTCAATATTGCTTTGGCTCTTCGGGGTCTTTTGTGTTTCCTTATGAATTGTAAAATTTTTTGTTCTAGTTCTGTGAAAAATGCCGTTGGTAGTTTGATAGGGATTGCATTGAATCTATAGATTGCTTTGGGTAGTATAGTCATTTTCACAATGTTGATTCTTCCAATCCAAGAACATGGTATATCTCTCCATCTGTTTGTGTCGTCTTTGATTTCTTTCATCAGTGTCTTATAGTTTTCTGAGTACAGGTCTTTTACCTCCTTAGGTAGGTTTATTCCTAGGTATTTTATTCTTTTTGTTCCAGTGGTAAATGGGAGTGTTTCCTTAATTTCTCTTTCAGATTTTTCATCATTAGTGTATAGGAGTGCAAGAGATTTCTGTGCATTAACTTTGTATCCTGCTACTTTACCAAATTCATTGATTAGCTCTAGTAGTTTTCTGGTAGCATGTTTAGGATTCTCTATGTATAGTATCATGTCATCTGCAAACAGTGACAGTTTTACTTCTTCTTTTCCGATTTGGATTCTTTTTATTTCTTTTCTTCTCTGATTGCTGTGACTAAAACTTCCAAAACTATGTTGAATAATAGTGGTGAGACTGGGCAACCTTGTCTTGTTCCTGATCTTAGTGGAAATGGTTTCAGTTTTTCACCGTTGAGAACTATGTTGGCTGGGCCACTGCTATTTTCTTAAGATCTGTTTCTGTAACAGGAATTTTAGGGTCAAATTTTGCTCATTTGTTTGTCTATCTAATGAGGTTAAGATCATCTACTTCCCAGGGGCAGTATGAGGGTTAAATGAAATGGTGCAAGTGAAGGAGGTGGGTATCATTGAGAAGTGTTTCAGGGTATGGTCTTTGGGTCCACAAGTCTTAAATTTCTGGCTTCATAATCCTGGTTCCATTGTTTATTAGCTGTGTGTCTTTGGGTTTGTTACTGAAATTCTCTGAGCCTGTTTCCTTATTTGTGAAATGGGGATAGAAATACCCACAGGGCAGTTGCTTGTGTTAAGAGCGTTATTAATCCCAAGTAAAGCATGGAAAGCAGCGCCTGTCACTCAGTAAGTGCTCAGGAAAGCTGGCTATTATAATACGAGTGTAAGAGACTATTACTACTAAAATGATCCAGCTCATCTGTTCTTGCCAGGCACCAGTTTTAGGCAAGAGGTGACCTGGGATTGCTAGACACACAGAGGAAGAAGACAAGTTGGTTTGAAATATAGTCATCTCTCCCTGGTCTGTATGTGGATTGTCCACTTTGAGGATGACTTCTATTGCAAAATTGTAACTGCAGGCTAATTCCCCGCCCCCAACCCTGCCCCCCGCCACACAATCTGCTCTGGTCTCCTCCTGGGGCTGTGTTTATGAAGTGTAGTCTAAGTTTAATATTTGCATAAGCAAACATAATTAGAAAGGTAAATACAGTGCAATGAAAAAAAAATTCACATAGTGCTTTGCAAAGCCAAACTGAAGGGATTCAGATTGCTTGGTCCCATCACAAGCCCCCGCCTGCTGCTGCCACTGTCACATCTTTTTTTCTGGGTGGGAGGGACTCACAGAGAAAGGGTCATCTGGGCCTTTAGGAAATGAAGGATCTTTTCCTGAGCTGAGCCCTGGGACAAGTGAGATAAATCTTTTCAGCTCTCATTTAGGCTGACAGCAGCCTCACTTGTGATGGAGGTTAACAGAGTGGAAAATAATGAAAAAAGGTCTACAGCTGAGCTCCTGGCCGCCTTGTTACCAGCTCTGTGCCTGTGGAACAAAGGAAACGACCCGGCCCCTCTGGGCCAAGAGAGAGCTGGGGACGGGGCCTGACTGGCTGATTTAGCACAGCGTGGCCCCCTTGTGTCACATCAGTTATAGATGATCTCAGCCCTGAGCCCTGCATCCTTACATAATAATAGTTCTGCAGACCTCAAACGACTGCAGGGGCTGGTCTCTGGTCAGACTGGGGAACAAGATCATCACTCGGCCCATTTTACAGATGAGAAGGTAAAGCCTGAGAATGGCCAGTTGTCATCACTTCCAGGAGGCAGCACAGCTGGACTTTTGGAGTCTGTCTCAGAGCCACGTGTCACTGACATTGTGACCCTGGGTAAGTCTCTCTGAGCCTCAGTTTTCTCATCTGGGAAGAGGAGATGGTGACAGTGCCACACTTGGAGTGGGAGTCCTTCGCCATCTGACAAGTGACATTCTGTCACTGCCTCTGCATGAGGTGGGAGTGGCTTCCAGGCCAGGTGTCCTTCCTGTGCCTGGGCCTGGGGCAGCTTCTCCACCTGCCAGCTCCTCAGTGGTGCAGAATGCTCTTTGACTTCATAACTCACCTTTTCCTGATTCTCCGTTTCCCCTTCTGCAATGCAGTGTGCTATGCCTGGAAGCAGCACTTCTCATTCCACAGCCATTCTAGGCTTCATGCGGGCAAATGGACTTGTGCATGCAGGTGGCCATTGCTTTAACTGTAAGATGTGGATCCACCAGAGCAGAATGGACTGGATGAGCTCTTAGCAGCCACCATAGTGATCAGGACTCTTACGGTTGCAAACAATAGAAACGCAGCTCAGCTGGCTTGAGCGAGGAAAGGGAGCTTATCGGCTCTT
>NW_006790426.1:1774311-1782098 GCF_000442215.2 Lipotes vexillifer | reverse complement strand
CTCTTCCGAGCCAAGACTGGCTTCAGGCATGAGGGCTTCAAGGGCACCAAGGGTGTTGTTAGAACCCCATCTCTCTGCAATTCTGCGCCAATTTTCTTTGTTTTCCAGTTTTTTTGTTTTTAAGGAGGGGTGGGAGAAGGGCTCATGCATAGTCAGTCTCTCTCTCTGTGATGACCACAGGGCCCCTGCAGCCCCAGGCTTACATCCTTCCTGCTTCAAGTCCAGCGGAAAGTGAGAGGTCCCTTCTCCCAGAATTGGGTCTTACAGGCTCTGACTGGACCAGTGTGGGTCACACGAATGCTCCTGAAGCTGGGCATACACTCAACTTCCCCTTATGCATAGGACAAAGGATGGCTGAGGGTGGTTCCCCAGGAGAAACTGGGTGCTCTTACAAGAAGCGTGAAATAAAACAATGGGTGTCCACTAGGCCTTCTGTTCCAGTCCTTTTATCATCCTCTTCATGAGCTGTCCTCTCTCTGCCAGATCTCCCCCAATAATGGGCATTCATTACCTTGCATTACATTTGGGGACAACCGAGACCAACAGAAAATTCTCCTCAATGTTGAGATGAAATCTTTCAGGGTTTCCACTCACAGGTCCTGTGGGCCACCTAGATCAATCCACATGGAAATCTATCAGGTACTCATGACCACACACCCAGGCCCTTCCCGCCTCTGGGTAAACATGCCAGGTTCCTTCAGTTGACCCCCGTGACTTGGCTTTGGGCTTTCTCTCCTCCTGGGTCAGGCTCCAGGGCTTCTCTGACCGGCATAAGTTAATATTCAGAACCACTCAGAACCCTCCAGAAAGCTCTGACCAGCTAAGAGGAGAGCAGGGCTGTCTAGATAGACACTTTATTTCTAATAATGAAACCTATGTAGACACTTGCCTTTTTCATGATCGTCTCAGCGCATTTGACCCACTCTGAACTCTCAGCTCAAATCTCCAGGGGATTTTGTACCAAATGTTTTTTAATCTGTCCATGAATTCTGTCCTTGTGTTTTTTTTATATTTGCCCTTTTAAAACTTCATTTTATTAGATTCTGGTCAAATGGGATCAGTGTCCTTCTTTTTTTTTTTTTTTTTTTTTTTTTGTGGTACGCGGGCCTCTCACTGCCGTGGCCTCTCCTGTTGCAGAGCAAAGGCTCCGGACGCGCAGGCTCAGCGGCCATGGCTCACGGGACCAGCCGCTCTGCGGCATGTGGGATCTTCCCGCACCGGGGCACGAACCCGCATCCCCTGCATTGGCAGGCAGACTCCCAACCACTGCGCCACCAGGGAAGCCCTCAGCGTCCTTTTTTAAGCGATTTTTTCAAGCAGCAATATGGTAACTTTTCCAGGAGTTTCCTCATTCCTCCTCTGTGGGAGAAGGCTGTTTTATAACCTCTCCATGCCTTCCTCCTCTGTGTTACTTTCTTCTACGTGTCAGTTCTTTGGCCCCGTGTTTGATTCTTCTCTACTTTCTTAGTGGAGAAGGTGGAAAGTGGGGCAGAGGGTTGAGAATGAGTTCACAGTGGAGGTGTTGCTTGAATTGGGTGTTGAAGGATGAATAGGAGTCTCCCAAGTGGGGAAAGGAGGTTAGGAGTTCAGTGTTAGGACAAAGGCAAGAGCACAGGGGACAGAGTGTCATGATGGGGGTCCAAGGCACCTTGGAACGGAGGCTGCAAAATGGTGGTCCACAGCTGAATTTGGTTCTCAAGTGTAATCTGCTTGGCCCTCACTATGTTAAGAAAACTTCAACCAATATTTTACTTTATTTTATTTTATTTTTGCGGTACGCGGGCCTCTCACTGTTGTGGCTTCTCCTGTTGCGGAGCACAGGCTCCAGACGCACAGGCTCAGCGGCCATGGCTCACCGGCCCAGCCGCTCCATGGCATGTGGGATCTTCCTGGACTGGGGCACGAAGCCGTGTCCCCTGCATCGGCAGGTGGACTCTCAACCACTGAGCCACCAGGGAAGCCCTTTTTTTTAAAAAAAAAATTTTTTAATTGTGGGATTTTGCATAAAAATCAGAACTTTGTATTCCTCTTAAAAAACCAGAAGCTCTGACAGTACCAGAACAACATGGGGTCATTCTTGGCAGTGCTTGTCCAGAGCTGAGTAGCCGCTGGTCCTTCAGGCTGGGCACACTCGCTCCACTGCCCCACAGCTCCTGTGGGTTGTCTTGGTGAATGACACTGACCCCTTTATTTTAGCTCCTTGGCCCTTTGTGCATTTGAGTTTGTGGCCTCATCTTTAAACATGATCTAACAGTGCTTCTCAAAGTCTAGCATCAGAATCACCTGGAGGGCTTGTTAAACATGGATTGCTGGGCCCCATGCCCACAGCTTCTGATTCACCAGGTTGAAGTGAGGCCTGAGATTCTGCATTTCTAACGAGTTCCCAGGCGCTGCTGATGCTGCTGATCTGGGGATCACACATGGGGAATGACTTGCCTAGTCCAACCTCCTGGTTTTACAGGTGAGGAAATGCAGGCCCACCTCTGGTAAGCACAGAATCCAGCCCCAGATGCAGGTTCTCTACTCCAGGTCCAGTTCTGAATCCACTGCCCCCCATGGTGCACCAACAGGGAGGGTCCATCTGCACCCTGCTTGCTCTCTCCTCCCACCCCAACCATTTCTGAGCTGGGCATTGAAGCCCATTTCATTTCCAGCCTCAGCTTCCTTAACAATAGCCATCCATTATTCTCTGCTCTGATGCCTGCAGAATTTAATTACTTGCCCCAGCCGTGGAGTGAGTTTGATTGTTGGAAGCCGCGGTATTCTGAAGGAAGCGCTAATGAGGAAGACTCTTAGCAGAGAAGAGAGGGCATTCGGGGGGCTTGTGTTTGAAAGCAGCCATTCATTGTGTGGCAGTAAGCGCTGGGTCTTCAGTGAGGTTTTTCGTTCCTGCCTTGAAGATGTCCGTCACATTTCATAAATAAATCAGGGCTTTTGTATCCAATAATTGCCTTGCTTTGTGACCAAGATCAAAAGCACCAATGGCCTTGGATTCAAAGCCAAGTTTATTTTTTATTTTTGGGTTGCAGGAGAGAGTGAGGGTTTGCATGCTGGAGGGTCCAGCTCTGACGCCTGCACAGACAGAGAGAGTGAAGTGGGCAGACTGCCAGGGACGAGGAGCCTGCAGCCGTCTCCACTGTCTGCCAGGGAGACAAGTTGTGAACGCTCACTCTGCTAGTTGAGGCTGCTGAGCTGGTCGCCATGTCCCCAACTCACTCAGCAGACATGTATTAGTGCTTTTGTAACAATAGATAAGCAGTAATCATAGACAACAAACAATTAGTGAGTGCTTACTGTATGCTGGGCTCTGGGTTAAGCGTTCACTTCTTAAAGCCTTAGAGGAAGATATTGTCATCACCCCCATTTTACAGATGAGGAAACTGTTGCCTATAAAGGTGAAGCTGGGGTTTGAATCCAGATTTGTCTGACCCAAGAGCCCATGCTTAGTGGCAAAGGCAGGTGCTAAAGAGGATGGAGAGATAAATCAGACACAGTGCCTTCCCTCAAGGAGCTGGCAGTGAACAATGGAAGTGAAGACAGATGTGCATCAGTGATGCAAATACAGCAGAAAGGGAAGTTGGTTCAGAGGGAGGAGGACTTCTAATCTGGGCTGGGGGGCACTTTGGAGAAGGTTTTATGTTGAGGATGCAGCATTTGAAGTGAATCTTGAAGTGAGGATTAGGATCTATGCCAGCTTGGGTTCCCAGGAAGCTGACTCTCAGACAGTGATTATGGTGCAGGGGTGTATTATCAAGTGTTCTTGGGGTCCCCACTGCAGAAGGAAGGGAGCGAGGCAGGATTCAGGGAATTTGCAAGAAAGGCCTCAAATGACTCCTTGGGGAGCTCTGAGGCTGGGGTGGCCCTTCTGAGTTGTCCTGGGTTGTGGCGAGGAAGCTAGGCCTTTATACCCTCATGTTGCTCCTGGGAGGGCATGTGGCCTTGGATAGGTGCCTCTTTGGTGAGGCACTTCCAAACAGGGCTGATAGCTGGGGGTGCCTGCCAGGAGCACTCCCCATAGCTGGGGGAATAAGTCCTCCAGTCCTGAAGGGGATCTGAGTGGTGCATTGCTGTGTCCCCAGTGGATATGCAGAGATCTGGGAAAAGTAGGAGACAGGATTCTAGACCAAAGCAAAGGCACACTGGCAGAAAAATCTGGGTCCCAGATCATGAGCAGGTCGGCCAGCGTTGCAGTCTACTGCAGTGGTTAGGGGTATGGACAGACTGCGTAATCCCTGTTCTGCCACTTTCCAGATGTGTGAGCTCAACCTAATTCCTAAACTGCTGACTTTCAACATTTTCAAAAGGAAGCTAATAAAAAACCTCTTTCTTAGGGTTGTTGTAAGGATTAAAAAATGATATAAGATGCCTAGCTGGTACACAGTAAGCAATCATTAAATATTAGTTATTATTAGGAAGATTATTGGGACTTTGAGAAAGAACATAGTGAGAATTAAGTTTAGAGATGGGATGAAGGAACATTCAGGCACACAGGTTAAATAAAGGGTCAGAAATAAGAAAATATGCTCGGGAAACCACTCACTGATTAGTTCTAACTGATGGTGGTCTTTCTTTTTTTTTATAACCTTATTTCTTTTTCTTGCCTTATTGGTTTGGACCTCAATTGATATAGTGTAGAGGGAAATGGGAGAGAAATGGCATTCTTGACTTTCTTTAAATTTATTTTTTATCGAAGTATAGTTGATTTACAATGTTGTGTTAATTTCTGCTCTACAGCAAAGTGACTCAGTTATACATATATATATATACCTTCTTTTTCATCTTCTTTTCCATTATGGTTTATCACAGGATGTTGAATTCTTTCTTGACTTTTAAAAAGCATGCTTTTATCTTTTCACCATTTAACTCTTAGCGAATTAGGAATAAATAGAAACCTCCTTAGTCTAATAAAGTGTGTTAACCGAAAACCACCAGTAAATCTCATACTTCTTGCTGAAGCATTCAGCAAGATGGCTGATTACAAGATCAATATATAAAAATTAATAACATTCCTGTGCATACATTAGGGCTTCCCTGGTGGCACAATGGTTAAGAATCCACCTGCCAATGCAGGAAACGTGGGTTTGAGCCCTGGTCCGGGAAGATCCCACATGCCGCGGAGCAACTAAGCCCGTGTGCCACAACTACTGAACCTGTGTTCTAGAACCTGCAAGCCACAACTACTGAGCCCACGGGCTGCAACTACTGAAGCCCGTGCGCCTAGAGCCCATGCTGCGCAACAAGAGAAGCCACTGCAATGAGAAGCCTGCGCACTGCAATGAAGAATAGCCCCCACTCGCAGCAACTAGAGAAAGCCTGCGCACAACAACGAAGACCCAATGCAGCCAAAAATAAATAAATAAATAAATAAATAAATTAAAAAAAGAATCTAACAGAGCAGAAACTAAAGTTTAGAAAAAATGCATACATAAGAAAACAAGAATGATGGAAAATTAATGCCATTAGTGCTATAAATTAGCTGCATCCTAGGAATTTTGATAAGTGATGTTTTCATTGTCATTCAGATATAAATATTTCATAATTTGCATTTTGCAATTTCTTCTTTGCCCCATAAATTTTTCAAAATTGTGCATATTTTAGTTCCAAAGATTTTCTTTAAAGCTTTCTACTTGCTTTTAATTTTTAACTTGATTACCCCATAAAAAGAAAATAAGGCCTGTAGGCTCTATTTTTTTGGTATTTGTTGGAGCATTTGCCTTATCAGATATCAAGACTTCCTCTTAAGTGATAGTCAGTAAAACACGTAATATTAGACCAGTGCTAGGTAAACTAACCGATGGGCCAGATCAGAGCCCAGAAACAAAGTCCCCCACAAATGGGAACACAGTATATGGCAGTGGTGCATTACAGATTAGGGGAAAAGACAGCCTGTTTAGTAAATGGATCTGATTCCACTGGTTGCTTGTCCATTTCTTATTATTTTTTAGGAACTGGTTTAAACACACAAACACACGTGCGCGCGCGCGCGCACACACACACACACACACACACACACACACACACACACTTTTTCTTCCATATGGAATAAAATTAGACCTCCACCTTAGTTCCCAAAAATATATTCTAGATGGATTAAAGTGCTAAAGGTAAAAAACAAAGCTTTAAAAAATTTTGGAAGAAAATGTAGAAGATTCCATTTACAAACTTGGCGGGTAGGAAAAGGCTGCTTAAACATGAAGTATGAAACAAAAACGCACACACCATAAAGGAAAGTATTGATAAGTTCCATTATATAAAGATTTTAAAAATCTTCTATACAACAACTGCAACAAATAAATAAGGGGAAAATACAGACCAGGCAAGGAAAAGATATTTGGCATGCATAGAATTAATAAAAGGTTAATAACCTGAATATAAAAATCAGCTCCCACAAATAAATTGGAAAAGGGCAGACAACCCAATAGGAACACGGGTAAAAGATATAAATAAGTCACAGAAAATGAAATTTAAATGGTTAAAAATATAAGAAAAGATGCTCATACTTACAGGTAATCAGGAGAAGGTAAAATAAAAGAAAATGAGACACAGTTTGACTCCCATTAGATTGGTCAAATAATCCCAAGTGCTGGCAAGAATGTGGAGCAGCAGGGCCACTTGTGTCCTCCTAAGAAACATGTAAATTGGTTCAGCCCCTTCAGAGAACACTGGGAGTGTCTTGTGACAGAGAAGGAAGAGGTACATACCCTGTATCCCAGCAGTTCCACTTCTAAGTACAACCTAAGGTATTCTAGCATACCACACACACACAAAACCTTGTGCAAGGAGGTTTTCTGCAATAGTGTTTGTAGTAAAGAAACAAAGAGAAATCACCTCAATGGCCATCGTGGAGGGACTGGTTAAATAAGCTATGGGTAGTCACATGATGGACTGTTATACAATCATTTAGATGGAGGAACTAGATCTACATAAAGCAGTTGTGTATAAAAGTTGAAAACACAGTGTTGGGTGAAGAAAGCAAGGTACACTACACTATTTTTATAAACTTAAAACTCAAACAGTTCATATTGTTTGTATTCTTAGATACCTGTCTGAAACAGAGCTATGCAAAGGTGGACTGGGTAAGAGTACACACCAGCTTCACAAGAGTTATTGAGGGATGAGGGAAGAAGGAAGGAGACAACGCTTCAGTGCTCTCTGTAACATTTTGCTTCCTAAGAGTGATTTTGAAGCAAAAATGGCAAAATCTTAATGGTTATCTAATTTGGGTGGCATATTCATGGGTGTTTGTTATTGTTCTCTCTACTCTTCTGTGTGTTTTAAATATTGGAGTGCTGAAATTAAGTGGTGGGGCGGGGAAGGTAGGTTGGAGACAGATCAAGGGGGCCTTGGGTGTCAGAGTGAGAAGCTGGGCTTTATTTTTTAGACAAAAGAAGAACCACTGAAGGTTGTTGAGTAGGGGGTGTTGTGGCCAGAGCCAAATTTAAGGATGACTGATTTCGTGCATTTGATGGCTTTGAAAAGAGAGTTGCTGGACTCAGTTGTTATACATATTCACTAATACACAAGTTAGTGGTGGAAGGTGACAGGGGCCTGGATCAGGGAGGTTGATGTGGAAATAGAAAGGAATGAGTGGATAGGTGGATGGGTAGGTTCATGGGTAGAGGGGTGGATGAGTGGATGAGTGGATGGGTGGATGGGTGAAGGGGTGGGAAGGTGGTGGATAGGTGGGTGGATACGTAGGTATTCACAAACAATGCAAGTAAAGTAGAAGGTCAGATCATAAAATGACGAGGAGGTTAGAGAGATATCTCAGGTCAGTTATTCAGCAG
>NW_006790426.1:1769480-1774264 GCF_000442215.2 Lipotes vexillifer | reverse complement strand
AGCAGGAATAAGTGATCAATAATGTTTTGAATCCAACAGATAAGGCTGACAACATCCATATTCACCTTGAAGAGAATGTAGAGGGGGAGAAAACAGCTCAAAACTGAGGGGCTTCTGGTTTTTGTAGCTATTGTTTTTTCAGGAAGACAGATTTGTCACGCTCCTTAGGATACAGAGACTCTCACAGTCCCCTGAGCCTATTGATGCTTATCTGTGAGAGATTTATGTCCCCCAACTCTTGCCAAAAAAATGAAAAAAACCAGGGACATAGGAAAGATTATTCCTGAGTATGTTCTGCTTTCACGGAGACTCAGCCCAGCAGTCCACACTGTGTCCTTCTGCCTTGGCCTGGAAGCCAGGGGGTGGGGTCAGGACGTGGTCACAGAAAACAGGAGATTCTACAAAACGGAACTGGGTACTGTCTGTTGTCTGATATTGACGGTGACCTAAAAGAGAGCCTTTTAAATATCAGCATACTTCTTATGGTAAGGCAGAGGAATATCCATTTTATAATTATTTTGGAATGTTTGGGGGAAAAAATTCTAAAGGCACAGGGAGTCATAGCTCTTCCAGCAACAGGGTGGAAGCAACAGAGTGGAATCGTTGAGAGAATCACATTTACTAGCTCTGTGATCTTGAGCAAATTACTCACCCTCCCTGAGCCTCTGTGTCCTAATCTTTAAAGTGGGGTTACAGTGGGGTTATATCCCATAGGCTGATATTAGGCTTATGTGAGGTATTGTCAGTAAAGCAGTTGTCATTGGGCCTGGTACACGCTAAGAGATCAAAGAAACGATAGCTATTATTGTTGTTATTTTCTTTAATGGTAAGTATTATTGGTAGTAATATCAATAGTACTAAGCATTACTATTAACAATAAGTATTATATGAATAATAATATTTAGTATTATCAGAAGAGATCCAGAAACTCCTAACCTGACCGTATCAGGTCACTTGGTCATGCCATTCCAAGGTATCCTCAGACCTGTTATTTTAAGCATTTCTGAAAATGAAGGCTTTCAGCACAAGCAGGGTCCCCAGAGAGATGCTGGGAGGAATTAGGCGGGGAAGAGGGTGACAGACACGACATTAGGCTTTTTGCCTTAGCCTGCTGCTGGCCTCCTGGGAGGCACTAGTGGGGCCCACTTCTGCCGAGGACGTTTGATGAATGGTCGCAGGGCCTCCTGTTTCCTTGCTGCCCGATATCCCAGCCCTGGTATTCCAGCTCCTTGCAAAAACAAGTAGATGACAACATTTGGAGTTGCAGCCACAGGAGGCAGAAGTTAGTTTGGGAAGGGGAGGAAAGAAGGGAGGTGTCCAGGAGCAGGGAAAGGAAGAAGGTGGGGGGAGGAGGAAGAGTAACAAGTGTCTCGGTGGAAGGTGGGTGGAGTGTAGGCTAAGGATGATGTTAGGAGGCAAGGGGTAAGGACGTGCCAGAGTGCTGGCAGCCCAGTTACTGGCAAGCTAGGACACGGCCCGGAGAATGGCAGTCAGTTAGCTGTCCAAGTGGCTGTGTTCAGGGATAAACTGACCTTCCAGGACAGAGTTGGAGAAGCCCCATCCCTCCAAGACACGCCCCTCAAGCCTTTGCTTTGGAAATAAAAACGCAGTCTCTTCGGGAGATGGCCAGTGCTTACATATATCATTTATTTAAATGGGGAACATCTGTGGGTCTCCAGTTTTGTTATTGGATGAGAAAATAAGCTGAAGCAGCGGATTAGCACTAAAAGAGACAGAGTTTTGTTTTTACTTTGTTTGTATATTTGTTTCCCATTATTCCCTTCGAACCTCAGAACTAGGAAAACCATGGAATGTTCCCAAAGGGGGAAAACTGGACATGAGAACATCAAGCAAAGAAAAAGGGAGACAGGTGTTGCTGACTCAACGCCTGATGAGATGAAAGGGGACGGTTGGAGTTGAGGAAGGCTCCACATTACTCTCTGCCTTAAAGTTTTCTAAAGGTTGTTTTGAATGGTCTCCTCTGGAGAAGTGAGAGGGAGTCTTGTCATTGAAACCCAGAATTTTAATGTTTTCTAGATGTGCAGAATGACCAGCTCTACATTTGAGTTAGCCTGAGGGAGACAGAAACATACCCTTTGCAAAGAGAACTTTTCAAATACAGCTCATGAAGTCCTAGGATTTGTAGTAACAGTTCTGAGGGTTTCCCCTTAATAGCGAGATTAGCCCTGCGTTGAAAACCAAATTCAGCCATCCACAGCAGGACTTTTGGTGAAGACATTGATTTCACTCAGGAACACTGAGTCAAAAAATTTTTGTCATCTCGTGCCATCTTGACATGAATGTACAGGATTTGGTTTTGTCTTATGTTTTGTGGAAAAGCGAGAGTCAAAGGTGGCCCCCTTTTACCCTCTCCGTTCGCTGGCTCTGTGTATTGGTTAGCTCACGCACAGGTAGTATGGAGCTCCTTTTGTGCGCAAGTCTTCGTGAACAGCACTCTGCGAAGCCAGAGTCCCAGCCTTTAAGGGGCTTATGCTCTCTCTAGTGGGTTGAAAATTGGTCCTTTTGTAGAAACTGTTTGAAAGCTGGTGCTTGGTAGAGGGTTTTCAGAAGGCTGTCTCACCCTATGGTTATTTTGGTGTCTTCATGCTAAAATAAGCAGAGTGCATCAGTATTGTTTCACATGAGCAAAGGTGGAAATTCATGGGATTCTGTAAGCTGGAAAAGTCCAGAGGTAAGTCTTAGCATCACTAGATCAGGACAGAAATGCTGTTGTTGAGGCCCTGACTCTCCTTGTGGTGGGTAGTTCGAGACCCCTGATGTCCTTGCTTGGTGACCCCAGAGGAGAGATGATCTGAGAGCATGGTTCTTACAAAGCTGCAGGGAAGATTCTTGTTGGCTCAGCCTGGAATACTTTTCCATCTCTGACCCTGTCACTAGGCACAAGGCGCCAGAGCACTCTGCTCAGGCTGGGTCCCGTGCTGGATGGACCATCTGGTGTGATCAGACAAGCAGGGGTGAGTGCCACCTGTATCTCATCTTTTGTTATCAGAACAAGGAAGAAGGGAGAAGCCAGAGATGGCCATCATGGCCAATTTAGTCCTAGCAGGGCAGGTGGGCCAAGAAGGACCAGGCCAAGGAGAACTCGACCTGCCTGCAAGTGAGGGTAAGGCCTGAGGATGCAGATTTTTGCACAAGTGGTGAGAAAGCACATCGGTTGGGCTGGTGGCGTCCAGAGGGTATGCCCTTCTTTGCAGCCTGGACTTGTGGCCTGGACTCATCTCTATGACAGCATTGCAGTGGCTTCTCTTCACCTGTGTGCCCGCATCTCGTCTTGGCCCTGGGGAAACAGGCCACAGAAGGTCCTTGTGAGTGGCAGCTTTGGGGTTAGAGCAACCAAAAGTTGACTCCTGGCTCTGCCACTTCCTAGCTGTACAGCGTGGGGCAGGTTGCTTAACCCTTATGAGCCACCAGCCCTCGTCTGCCAGGCAGGCATAATAATAGTACCTGCCCTAAAGGTTTCCATTAGATAATGTATGGAGGTGACTTTGGACAGTGTTTACCTATGGAATGTGCCCCAGAAATGCTGGCTGCAGCTGATGGAGCAGGGACCAGGTCTCACTCAGCTTTTTGTCATTAGTGCCTCGTGGAGGCTCGTAGTAGGCCATTCAATAAATGCTGGTGTAAATCGAATCAAAGCCAGGTGAGGAACCGGCCACAGAGCTACAGGAAGAGGTAGTACAGACAGGAGGATGGGTTCAGGGGTGTGGGGCTCTATGCAGACAGTGGGGTCTGGGTCCGCGGGAGAGTCAGGAGGTTCAGCCTCAGGAAGCAGACTCTTCGGTGGCTCTCAAAGGTTGGCATGTGAGAAGGGTTCTTGTAGAAAGATCCTCTCACACGTTTGGATTTGGCAGGTCTGGCATGGCTGCCTTGATGAGCACCAGGGGATACAGACAGCTGCCTCCAGTGAGACCCCACTGGTTTCTGGGTCATAAACTCAAAGGGATGGGTGAAGGGAGATGCTGTGGCCAACTGGAGAGCACAACCCCATCCGAGGAGCCGCTGTGCTCCAAGTCGGGGCTCAGCCTCACTGGATCTTCTAGTTTTTCAAGAGAAGCTGAAAATCTGGACTTGTAAGGGCAATTTCCTGATTTTTAAATGCTGGAAAGAGTCAGATTTTCTGAAAACACTGAATGGCCAAATAAAACGCATCTGTAGACCAGAGAAGCTGCCACTTGGAGCCCTAAGTCTAGGGCAGCGGTTCCACGCAGGACGATTTTGTCCCCTAGGGAATATTTGGCAATGTTTGGAGATCATTTTTGTTGCCACGGCTTGCGGTTGGGTAGGGGATGCTCCTGGCATCTAGAGGTGATAGGCCAGGAATGCTGTTAAGCGTCTCGTAATGCCCAGGACCGCCCCCACCCGCATCCGAGTGACCTGGTCCTCAGGGGAGTTTAACTGTCCTTAGCCATGGGCAAAAAAAGAAGCAGGGCCGGGGCCACCTGCCACCCAATTTTACAGATTTTTGGGTTAGAGAGGCAGGGCTTTGTCCTTCCAACCCCGAAGAACCAGGGCTGAACCCTCCTTGACCCAGTGTAATCATATTCTACAGTCCGCACACTTCCTGTCCTTGAAGGAAGCAACCCACCACCCCAACCTCTGCAGGCATGAAAGCCATGTGAGAAATGCAGACAGAGTGCGAATACACTGCTGCTGGGCTCCCCAAGGGCTGGGTGTGGTGTCTGCTGGGGATGATCAGGGTTTTAGCCTCCCCTTAGTGATGGAATGTTTGGTTTGGGTTCAGTAGTTTCTGGAACTGTAGTGAG
>NW_006790426.1:1765109-1768995 GCF_000442215.2 Lipotes vexillifer | reverse complement strand
CCCTTCCCAACAAAACCCAACCATAAAAAATAAAATGCCTTTAGTCCTTTGCAGTTCTATTGGCTGAGCACTCACTGTGGCCAGACCTGCCCAGGCTTGGTGCTGAGGGGGAGAGAGCAGAGACTCAGGCAGGTTCCCTCTGGTGACTTACAGCGCGTCCATCCAATCCACCCTCTTCTACCCATAGCTTCATCTTCCCGACGAAGCACAGTCTGCCATCAGACTCTGCTGCTCAAAAACCTTCAGAGGCTCCCAGGTGCACTCTGACTGAAGCCAGCACTCTGCTAGCCTCCGTGATCCGGCCCAACCTGCCTTCCAAGCATATCTTCTGCTCTTCTGTTGCTGTGCTTCTCTCTTAGCAAACCACATTTTCCCCTATTCCAGGCTTCCATGCCTTTGCTCAGGCTGTGCCTCCTGTCTAGAATGCCGTCTCTGGCCATCCGTGCAAGGTCAGGTGGCTCCGGTGGTGGTCCCTCCAGCCTCTTCATCCCTGCTTCCCACATCGCCTCCTCTTTTACTCTGCCTCATGCCTTAGAATTATTTGGTTCTTGACCCTGGATCCCACCAAACTGGGAAGAGTTAATAAAAAATTCAACTTTGAATTCCCTTTTCTGGGCACCTTCCTAGCCTTGCCCCTGGCATCCAGTGGGTATTGATTCAGCCTGTACCACTGTTTCCCAAGCTCTTTGCCTGTACCTGGTATGATACCAGTGCTGTCATGTGTGTCATCTTTTTTCATCCTTACAGGGACTTCATGACACTTGTGACATCGTCCCACTTTTGCAGATAAGGCAACTAAGTCTTAGAGGAACTGTCACTTGATTCATTCATAGGTTCACTCAACAAACATACTTAATGAACACCCACTATGCGACAGGCTCTATGGCTTGCCGGGAAGAGTGGGGAAGTGAGACATTGCAGATTGGGTACCCCGGGAAGCTGACTCTGAGGCTTGAATTTAACATCTTAGCAGAATGATTAGGGAGTGTACTTGGGATCCGCCCCCTAGGGAGGGCGGGGGAGGAAGCAGAATGAAGCCAAGCTATAGTGCAGGCAGGCTTACTTAAGGTCTTAGCCAGCCCTACGGGGAGTTCTAAAGAGAGCACAACCCTTTAGAGCTGTCCAGGTTGAGACAGGAGAGACCAGCCTCTATGCCCCACATAGATCCATCTTTGGATGAGGTGTCGGTCTTTGGAGGGCTTGTCACCACATCCTCTGATGCCATCCCTGAAGCTTTCTCTTAGCTGGGGGCTTCTGCTGCCAGCCATCACAGCAGCTGGGGGATATGAGCATCTACCACCAGACAGAAAGTCTCTTTGCCCTCATGGGGTTTACCTTCAAGTGGGGGAAACAAATGACAAATGAATAAACAAGTAAACAAGCAAGATCACTGCACTTCCCTTTATAAATGCAAAGAAGGACAGTAATGGGCACTCATTTTACAGGCGAGGAAGCAAAGATGCTGAGAGGTAAAATGGTTTAAAGTCCTGTCTCCAATCCCGGTCTCTGTGGCTCTGAAATTCAGCCCTCTCCACCCCATAACCAGACCTCTGCCAGTTGTATGGAGCCTTGAAAGTCAAGCTAAAGAGCTGGGTCTTGATCCCATAGGCACTGAGGCAGCCTTAGAGGGACACAGTAGAATGCATTTCTAGGAAATGACATTGGGATGGGCATGCAGAATCGGGAACCAGAGTCAGGACTTTGTTGAGGGGCAGCTTCACGAATCTGGGTCGTGCAATGATGACATTGCTTGCTCTGGGACTGGTGATGGGAAATGCATCCATTAGGTTGCTTTGGGCTGCCAATGGCAGAAAACCCAGCTTTAAGTAGCTTAACTAGTAAATCCACAGAAGTAGAAGTTCACCAGGAGGCAGGCTGTGGGTTCAGTTCAACCAGTTTCTCTGGAGGTCATTAGCAGCTAGGTTTCTTGTTCTGCCACCCAAGGCAGCTTCCTCTCCTGGTCCTAAGAGGCCTGCTGGTAGCCACTGGGGCTCCATGCTTTTTTGCCAGCACTCAGTAGGAAAGCTGAAATTCCCCTCAATCTTCTAAGTCCTCTTCCATGCAGTTGTCATATACTCACCCCCAGGCTAACAACACATACAGAATCTACCATCTTGAGTCGGGATGGGGGTCAGCGACGTCCTGGAAAGAATTTGGCTGGAGGGATGAAAGCAGGGCCAAATTCATGGCTCTGTTAGGAAGCAGGAAGGGCAAGAATGGATAGTGGGGAGGGAACGGGTATTGCCTGCTGCAGAAAACAAAGGACTGGGCGGTTCGAAGGCAGGATGCAGTGACAGGTTGGATTGAGGACGGGGGATTTTTTTAAAAAGTGTGAAAAATAGCTCCAAATTTCCAGTTGCCATGTCTGGGAAGATATTATCCCGTTGACTGAACTTGAGGAGATGGAGGAAAAGTCACAACTTTGTTCTGGATAATTTGAATTCGATGTGATGAGGCGCCATCCAAACTGTACTGTTTTGCAACAGCTGAAGATATGGGTCTTTGAGGTCATGCAGGACGGAGCCCAGGAAGGGGCTGTGGAGATGATGATATGGCTGCTGGTCACCGAGAAGTGGGAGCTGAAGTCAGCAGTGCGTGGGGAGCCGGCTGGGGCTGAGCTGAGAAGGCCGGACTCTTCCGAGCAGAGCTGCTTCTAGAAATTTATCTGACAGGGGTCCCTGCCCATGTGCATGGTGACAGAGTACAGTGATGTTCACTGTCTCATTGTTTGGAATATTAAGAGACTGGGGACAACCTGCTAGTTAATTAGTTATGATGCATCTGGTGTATGGAACCCCAAGCAGCTATTAGAAAAAGAGAATGCAAGAGCTTTGTGTCCTGTCAAGGAACAATCTCTCAGTTATATTGTTAGGTGGAAAAAAGCAAGCAACAAAGGCTTGTATAGAATACTTTCGTTTGTGTTAAAAAAAAAACAGACACTATCCAACTGTATGTGTGTATATTCATCGACTGTTTCTGGAAGGTATCAGAAGAAACTTAATAGCACTTGCCTCTGGGTGGGGTTCTGGGAGCCCAGGACACTTACTTTTCACTTTTTACTTTGCTGACTGTTGGAGTTCCTTTAACTGTGTGCATTTATTACCTATCAAAAAGGTTGGATCATAAAAACAAATACATGAGAAACTGAATCTTGGGTGTCAGAGATGTTGGCCAGACCGAGGACCAAGAGGAGGCCATTGGAGGGTGTCAGAGAGTCCGAGGCAAATGTCATGGGGAGGGGCCACAGGTGAGACTGAGGTACCGGCTGAGACTCAGGGAGAATGGAGGGAGATGGGGACAGCTCCTTGGGCTCATCGAGCACCTCTGTAGATGCCCAGGATGCGACCGAAGATTCTCCCGGAGCTCTGCACAGAAAGTTCTGCCGAGACTCTACTGTGCTTTTGGATTGGGTCTCCTTGCTTTAGTCGCCAGAGCTGGAGGGAGGTCTAAACAGATCTCTGCAATTGCCCTGAAGTTCTTGCTATCTCTTAGGAGATCTAAGAGATCTCCTGTAGGGTCTGCCTTCACACGGGTGATTCTTGGCCATCCAGGGCCAGAAGCTGAAAGGAAGGCAGTGGGCCAGGTGAAGAGCCTGGAAAGGCATCATGTCTGGTACTGAGCCTTCCTCAGCAACCTCAGAGTCCAGGGGCTCTGACCTGTGAAGGAGCCAGAGGGAGGCCAGTCAGCCGCTGGCCATGCTTGAGGCTGAGGGAGCTGAGAGAGAGGACAGGATGACTCAGCTGTCAGGGGCCAAGAGCAGGGCTCCCATTGTCAATACAGAAGTTTCATATGATGGCCTGGGCAAACAGGGAGAGCATTTCCCCTCCCCCCAAATAATAATAATAACACAGTCATCCCTCAAAATGGGGGGGATTGGCTCCAGGAC
>NW_006790426.1:1759865-1765099 GCF_000442215.2 Lipotes vexillifer | reverse complement strand
CCCCCCCCCCCACCACGTGGTACCAAAATCCAACGATGCTCAGGTCCCTTGTATAAAATGGCATAGTATTTGCATATAATTATGCACATTCTCCCATATACTTTAAATCATCTCTAGACTACTTATAATACCTATAACTATTAAATACTATGTTAATAGTTACAAATACAATGTAAATGCTATATGCAAATAGTTGGCAGTAGAGTACAAGACAAATTCAAGTTTTGCTTTTTGGAACTCTCTGGAATTTTTTTTCAAATATTTTCTATCTGCAGTTGGTTGAATCCTTGGATGCAGAACACATGGATATGGAGGGCTGACTGTAATAATAATAATATGCAAAATAACAGAATCCTGGAATCTTCAGGCTGGAGGGAACCTGGAGATAATTTGTCCATTGTTTTCTGACTCTTGTCCCTCAATATACTAAATATGTATGTCACTTCGTGGTTTGGATTGAGATCAGCTAAACTTGTACCCTACAGCCCCAAAGTCCGTGCATGTGAGGGCATGAAAGCCTCTGAAAAGTTCTGCAGTAAGAAAACCCGCCTCATTTTGTTCAAGGAGCTTTTTAAAGTTTTTTATTTTATAGATGTGATAACTTAGGTTCCAAGGCCATGTGACTAGTCGGCAGTGCAGCCAGGCAAGAACGCAGACCCCCTGCCTCAAGCGCCAGTGGGCTGTCTGTTTACCTGAGCTGCTCACTGAATTGAGAGGCTAGATCATTATTTCTCATACTGGGTTCTTTGGAACCCCAGTCTCATGAGATCTTAGTGAGTATTGAGCTAGGGACACACACTCTAGTCACATCAGCTGAAGACACCCAGAATTACAGAAAGCTGAACAGGTTGATTGGCTGTGGGGCTTCTCAGAATCTTTAATATGGTGTCTGTGTGAAGCATCAAGGTAGGGAGGGGATGTGTAGGATCCCCCAACTTATATGGCCCAGGAATTCCTGTTTTAAGGAGCCGCTCTCTGTGGATTTGTTCTGTGGATGTGAGTTGAGGTATTCAGGTCTGGGTCAATGAAGTTTATGTCATTTTCTGTACCCCTTTCCACCCCACCCCAAGCATTGCTGCCCTTTCTGTGTTGAAGAGGAAATTGGTCAGTGCAGCCAGCTCCCTTCTGCCCTTCTGACGCTTGTTCTTCCATATTCCAGAGCAAGGAGATGGGCCTGCAGATGCACGAGGAGCTCCTGAAGGTCACCAATGAGCTCTACACGGTGAGTCTCGCTCAGGCTCCGCTGCTGTTTGGGATTGGGCCCCCTTTCTCCTGCGCCCAGCACGGGGGGATGGCTGACCAGAGATCTGGGGTGACCTTGGGCCTTTTTGTTGTGTCTTTTGCCTGAGTGACAGTGGGTCATCACAATGGGATGTAATGACTCACAGCCCCAGCTTCTGATTCAGTACGTTTGGGGAGGGGCCCCGGGCATGTTTCATTTGTAAAAGTTCACAGAGATCCAGATTACCTGCCAGCTGTGGGAATGTATTACCTCCCAAACCGGAAGACGCAAAGCTGGAGTGGAGAGAGCGTGGGTCAGGTAGGACAGGCTGAAGCTGAGGCCCGCTCCTTACTGACTGTGGGACCTGAGGCGGTCATGTAGCTCATCTGGGTCTCAGTATTCTCATCTGCAAAATGGAACACTCTTCTGAGGGTCACGTGAGGGGTGGAGGATAGGGGTTGGGGGGGTGGATGAGCATGCCTCACCATCTCAGGGGAATAATTTCAGAACATCACAATTTGGCCCAGAACTGACCTTGTTCCCTGCTTGGAGGCAAGATCTAACTGGGTTTGGGATGGGTGTTAGAATTTAAGAAGGTGAGTGGATGGGGAACACAAGCACAGTGGTTATAGTGAGGGAAGTTACAGCCTGTGCTTTGAGGAGCCATGGGCTTCTGTTGGGAGGAGTGAGGAGAGGCCCAGTGACAGCCTTGGGGAGCAGGGTGGGGAGGCCCAGCAGACAGAACTGCAGGCCCGCCACCCCTAAGGCAATCAGGCCAGAGAAAAACTGTTATGTTTTAAGTGTGTGGAGATTCCTTATAAAGCTTCTCATTAAAAGGGGAGGATTCTGCTGCTAAAATTATATTTGAAAATCTCTGGTATGAGGGGAAGAAGAGCAGGTTGTGAGAGGCCCCTCTCTTTGGTATTGTTATCTTTCTAAGTCCATGTTCTGTGCAACCAGCAGGTGGTAGTCCTCTCAGGGGCCAAGAGCCTTTGCCCAAGAGCCTGTACTTCAGGTTGGAAGTCCTGCCTCAGACTCCAACCTGCTATGGGACTTTGGGCCAGGCATTCAATCTTCTGGGCCTCAGTCTCCAAATCAGTAAAATGGGGGTGAGAGTTCCTAGAGATTAATCTATAAAAGTTGAAACACACATTTCTGTGATTCCAAGTTAAGGAGAAAAACTCGCACCCTGGCAGTTTTTTAATGGATCGTTGCTTGGGATAAAGGAAGCACTGCTGCTGGAGAAAACATATGACTTTGAGTCAGATTGGACTGTGGGGAAATCACCTTGTGGTTTACAGCACAGACTCTGGAGCTGGAGACCTGGATTCAAATACAGTTGATAAATAGAAATAATAATACCTGCTTTTTACACACCCTTGTGAGAATTAAAGGGGATCAGATATGTAAGCATGCCCAGGACAAAGAGAACCAAGAGACACAGCGTATCAGAGGTTCCCAAGTTCCCATCACCACTGCTATCTCCACCTCCCTGGCGAGTGTGAAGTGGACTGTGTGTTCCCGCTTTAGCACCCGGTGGAGAAGCCGGGTGGTAAAGGGGCAAGGACGGGAACCAGGTGAGATGTTTCTCCTCAGAATTCTGCAGAGGGTTTGTTCCCCCGTTGAGGACCTTTTCATGTTTCTCAGGCACTTCACCTCCACAGTGTTCCAGCAACTGGGTCCACATCCGGGACCCCAGCCACTCCCACCCAGATCTCTAAGCTTTCCTCTGGGCTCCAGCTGGGCTCCCCTCCTGGGTGCTCTCTGTTCACCCCAAATTTCTCCCCCGTTGGCTCCTTTACCCCTGTAGATCCCCCGGACTACAACTGCCCTCTTTCCTTCTCTGCTTGTCTGAGTCACACTCAGTTTTCAAACCCAGACCAAACTCCACTATCGTGAGCAAGCCGTCACCTCTGGGCCTCAAATTCCTTTGGCAGTTTTAAAAAACCCCTTATGTTATCTTGAATGTCTCCACCCTGTCTCTTCCGTTGGCACGTACACTCCCTGGAGTCGGATCTTGGTGAGAAGCACTGTGCTTAGGGCCCAAGGCCTCAGTTTGAACCCAGCTGTTTTGTCTTGGGCAAGTCACTTCAGCTCTCAGTGAAATGTGGGCTGGCAATAGAAGCTTTCTCCAGTTCGTAGGCTGGATAGGGCAGGCGGGTCAGGGACCAGGAGGATGACACTGGTGCCCACACATGGGTGTCCCTGCTGGCCATGGGGCAGGGTGGCTGGACAGAAGTGACACTGGCCTTAGACACGCAGGCCAGGCAGGCAGGCTGGTCCCTGCTTGCCATCTCCCAGCAGCCTGGCAATGGCCTCGGAGCTGGTGGGGAAGGAAGGGCCAGCCCCTCCCCACTCTCTCCTTTTTCCATGTGCTGTAGAAAAGTGAGAACACGGTGGTGCCAACAGCACCCCCTGCCCCCCACCA
Source organism: Lipotes vexillifer (assembly GCF_000442215.2). NCBI lineage: Eukaryota > Metazoa > Chordata > Mammalia > Artiodactyla > Lipotidae > Lipotes > Lipotes vexillifer. The sequence continues at coordinate 1,761,449 of NW_006790426.1, read as the reverse complement.
GGTCATTCGCTGCCTGCACTGAGTTTTCAGTAGTTGCCCAGAAATTCATTTAAATTCAGATATTTGGGGCTGCCTTCTGTGGACTTAGCACCACAGGAGACATAGCAGCCGGCCGTGAACATTTCAAGAGTTGGTCTTTGAAGTGTCTTGTACATCCTTGGTGTTCCCAGGGTACTTGTTGAAGGAGGGAGGGAAGGATCTATGAATAAGTGAAAGAAACTGGTTTTGCCTGCAAGGAGTTTAGAATCTGCACAGGGAGATAAGAGTAAACTTGTGAACTGGTGATATCACCGCCTAAGACAGAGCCTAGCGTGTGCTGGATACCTGGACTCCGAGGGAGGGCACCTAGACTGTGAGCCTGGGGGAGCTGAGCCAGGTTCTCTACAGCTGTCCCTGTAGGGCAGTGCTGGCACACCGTAGGCAATCAATACATATCCACTGAGTGAAGAAATGAGGGGTGGAGTTTGTGCATGTGTGAGAGATTGACTGAGGGTTCAGAAAAGGGCTGTCCCCAGGCGGGCTACGGTGATCAATGGTGAGTTCTGGGCCTGGTGCCTTTGGATGGGTAGGAATTAACAAAGCAGAGGGGGACAGAGGAAGAGAAAGGGAATTCTGAGCAGGAAAGACAATACAGGATCATGGCAGAGCAAACCAGTTACAGCGGGGAGGTGGGTTTGAATTCCTGCTGCACAACCTCCCAGCTTGGCCAAGTCAAATCTCGTCTTTGGACCTCAAAACAAGGATAATAATAATAACCATGGCCAGAATGTATCTCACACTGTATTAGATACTTTATACACATTATTTAATTGACACACATTTTACAGATAAAGAAACTGAGGCACAAAGAAGTAAAGCCTGGCTTAAGGCCTTTGTATCAGTTATCAACTGCTGCATAACAAGTTCTGTCAAAACTCAGTGGCTGAAAACGACAACCATTTTATTCGCTCGAGATTCTGTGGGTTGGTGATTTGGACTGGGTTCAACTGGGGCCACTGATGTGGCTACAGTTTCCTGGCCATTGAAAAAAAGAGCCCCAAATGGGAAAACCCCAGTGGGGTTTCAAGCCTTTGTTTGTGTCACATTTGCTAATATCTCATTCCCCAAATCAAGTCACACAGCCAAGCCCAGAGTTGTGGGATGGAGAAGTAAACTGCTTGTGAAGTGACGATGCAAGGGGCATCCCTGAGGCCATCGGGCAACTACTGTGGACGTCTTTGCAAACAGTCCACCACAGCACCCAGTTGCTGAGGACGCTCTGGACCCCAATCCCATTCTTCGTTACTAGAGATTTGCTTTGAGCACTTTCTGGTTACCATGCCTCGTTATGCAAGCCTTTAGATGCTCCCTCCTCCCCCAGCCCTGGAGTCATGACCACAGGGACTAAAGAGGAAACGATGTAGAGAAAGGACTGTCCAGTAAGCCCCACGTTTTTTCTTTCAATGTTTTTTTTTTGTTTTTTTTTTTGTGGTACGCGGGGCTCTCACTGTTGTGGCCTCTCCCGTTGTGGAGCACAGGCTCGAGACGCGCAGGCTCAGCGGCCATGGCTCACGGGCCCAGCCGCTCCGCGGCATGTGGGATCCC
>NW_006790426.1:1745535-1750863 GCF_000442215.2 Lipotes vexillifer | reverse complement strand
TTTTTTAAATTTTATTTATTTATTTTTGGCTGCATTGGGTCTTCGTTGCTGCACGTGGGCTTTTTCTAGTTGTGGCGAGTGGGCGCTACTCTTCGTTGTGGTGCACAGGCTGCTTATTGCGGTGGCTTCCTTGTTGCGGAGCACGGGCTCTAGGCGCGCGGGCTTCAGTAGTTGTGGCTCACGGGCTCTAGAACGCAGGCTCAGTAGTTGGGGCACGTGGGCTTAGTTGCTCCACGGCATGTGGGATCTTCCCGGACCAGGACTCAAACCCATGTCCCCTGCATTGGCAGGCGGATTCTTAACCACTGCGCCACCAGGGAAGTCCCTGACCTTCAGTTTTAAAAACTGACAGTGATGGCAAACAAATCTCCTTTCTCATGTCAACTCTGATCAATTGATAGTGGCTGCCCAGAGCCCTATGCTGAGGATTGTGATCCCTCTCGAGGCTTTAGTTAAAGACAGTGCTGTGATCAATTAATGATGTCTGTCTTGGCCAAGGAATTTAGAGGGGCAGTGTGCATGCTGCTTTTTGTCATCCTAGATTGGGTTACTTCTAAGGTTCCTTTCTTCTTAAAAAGCTATGATATTCTTGTTGACTTCTCTGCATTCATTCATTCCATGCAATCAGCAAACATTTCCTGAGCTCTTTCTATTTGCCAAACATTGCATCAGATGTTTATTTGGGCTTCTATGAGACTAATTCTATGATTATATGATCCTACAGCTCTTAAAAATTATAGGAGATTGAGTGGGAACCTAATCCAACAGGACCTGGGTAAGCTGGCAAAGTAACCAAAGGCAGGTAAAATAAAATTTCAGGGTAATTTCCAAAGGCAAAGAAAAATATGCTCCACAATAACCAGGCAGAGACCCAGTTAAAAAATGGGCAAAGGAATTGAATATACATATCTCTGAAGAACATATATGAGTGGCCAATAAATACATGAAAAGATGCTCAGCATCATTAGTTATTAAGGAAATGCAAATCAAAACCACAGTGAGATACCACTTCACACCCACCATGATGGCTAAGATAAAAAAGTCAGATAATCACAAGTGTCGGTGAGGGTGTAGAGAAATTGGAACCATCATACATTGCTGGAGGGAATGTAAAATGATGCAGCCACTTTGGAACATAGTCTGGAAGTTCCTCAAAATGTTAAACAGAGTTACCATATGACTTAGCAGTTCTACTCCTAGGTATCCACCCAAGAGAAATTTAAACATGTGTCCAGACAAAAATTTGCACATGAATGTTCATAGCAGCATTATGCATAATAGCCAAAGGGTAGAAACAATCCAAATAAATAAACGTCCTTCAGCTGATGAATAAAATATGGTGAATCCCTGTAAGGGAATATTCAGCCATGAAAAGGAATGAATACAGACTACAGCATGGATGAACCTTGAAAACAGTAGGCTAAGTGAAAGAAACCTGTCACGAAAGACCACATATTACATGATTCCGTTTATTTGAAAGGTGCAGAGTAGACAAATCCATAGAGACAGAAAGTAGATTATTGGTTGCCAGGAGCCGTGGCAGAAAAGAATGCAGAGCGACTGCTAATGGGTACAGGGTTTCTCTTGGGGTGATGAAAATATTCTAAATTAAGATAGTGGTGATGGTTGTACAATATGTCTGTGAATATACTAGAAATGAATGTTTAAAAATAAGATAACCAGGGGCTTCCCTGGTGGCGCAGTGGTTGAGAGTCCGCCTGCCAATGCAGGGGACACGGGTTCGTGCCAGGTCCGGGAGGATCCCACGTGCCGTGGAGCGGCTGGGCCCGTGAGCCATGGCCTCTGACTCTGCGCGTCTGGAGCCTGTGCTCCGCAATGGGAGAGGCCACAACAGTGAGAGGCCCGCGTACTGCAAAAAAAAAAAAAAAAAAAAAAAAAAACTTAAGGTAGGAAGAGCTATGATTTAGAACAGTGCTGTGAGAGAAGGAAAATAAAGGAAAACTTTCATTGAACCAGTAAATAGGCTGCAAGACATTAAACCAAAGGTCAATCAGTATTTTATTTTTTGACCTGTTTAAGTCACAAGAGCTCAAGATTCATGGTCCTTAATATATATTAACTCTGACGTGTTTCCTTTATTCTCCAGTGATGTTCATTTTGCTTGCTGTAGTCTCAGTCTAGGATCATGTAGGGGCCCCGCTAATAAAAAAAAAAAAAAAAAAAAAAAAAGATAACCAGGCAGGGAATTATAGAGCTACAACATAGGGGGGTAGCTATAGAGGGGATATGTAGAGAGGTAGAGAAAGCACTGGTTAGTGGGGTCTGGAGACTAAGTTTTAGTTCAGAGTTGTATGCTAACTGGCCATTTGGCTCTTGGACAGCCAACTTCTTTCCAATTTTCATCTCCTCATCCATAAAATGGAGGAATTAAAGTAAGATATCTTCAAGTATCCTTTCCAGGCATAAAATTTTATGAGTCCATGAAGAGCTGAAAATGGTCTCAGGGTTATAGTAGCCCCCTGGAAATGGGCCAGGAATTTCAAAACTCTCTGTGGAGGTTGGGTGTGTGGTTGGTACAGGGTATAACCAGAAGTTTGTTTCTAGAAATTCCCAGAATAAGTGAACCCTGGAGAAAGGTCAGAGGAGATGTCTGAAGAGAATTAAAAGGCTGACAATGGGGGCATCTCTACTGAACAGCTAGAGAACTCAATCTGGAGGAAGGAAGGTTGAGAGTGCCTAGGTAGGAAGAAGCCGTGTTTCTTTAAGGAGAGCTGTCTCTCTCCTCAGCAGTGGGACTCATGTGTCTGAAGCGGGCAAGGGGGCAGTTCTCTAACCCATGGACTCTTTACTGCTTCCTGCCCAGGATGGCCCAGAACAGAAACAGCTTCCCAGGGAGGTGGTCCAGCTCCTAGCCAAGACTGCACCTCTGGCTGCCCACCCCGCCTCTCCCCACCACGCACAACCAGACAGCCAGTGACAATCACTTCATGCTGCCCATGCAGGGACTGTTCTGGGTGCTGCAGGCTCAGTCATGAACAGGGACCATTAAGTCCCTGACTTCACAGAGCTTACTTTCTAGCAGGGGACCCTGAAAATCATCAAGTAATCAAAGAGGTAAAAAATGTAATTTGGGGTGGTGAAAAGTACTTATGAAAAAAATTGAGCAACCAAGATGTCCTTCAGTAGGTGAGTGGCTAAGTTACTGTGGTCCATCCAGACAATGGAATGTTATTCAGCACTAAAAAGAAATGAGCTGTCAAGCCATGAAAAGACGCGGAGGAACCTCAAACGCATGTTACAAAGTGAAAGAAACCAATCTGGAAAGGCTACATACTGCACGATTCCAACTATATGACATTCTAGAAAAGGCAGAACTATGGAACAGTAAGAAGGTCAGTGGTTACAGCAGTTAGGTGGGAGACAGGGATGAACAGGTAGAGCACAGAGGATTTTCAGGGCAGGGAAACTGCTCTGATACTCTAATGATGGATACATGTCATCATACATCTATTCAAATTCACAGAATGTACAACACCAAGACTGAACCCTAAGGTAAACTGTGGGCTCTGGGTGACTACAGTGTGTTAGTATAGGTCCATCAATGGTAACAAATGTACCACCTGGTGCCGGGGGGGTGTTGATATGGGGGGACGTGGTGTGTGTATGGGAGTAGGGGTGTGTGCACAAAATCTCAGCACCTTCCTCTCAATTTTGCTGTGAAGCTAAAACTGCTCTAAAAAAAGAGTCTCTTAAAAATTAAATAAAAATGAAAATAATCACTAAAAATTGAACAAAGATTAAATGAATGGGAAAAATAGAGCAGGACAGAATGTGGGGAGGGGGCAGTCAAGATGCCAGACACATTTTAGACACGGTTGTGTGGTCAGAGGCCCATGCGACTGTGTGACCATGGCTAAGGACCTGAATGACGTGGAGCAGGCCACGCAGGGACCTGGAAGGGTGGCCTGCCAGCCGGAGGGAATGGGTCTGAGTCTAGAGGCAGGAATGAACTTGGCCTCTTAAAGGACGTGCAGAGGAGGGGATGACAGGAGCGTGGAGGAAGAGCCAGGTCAGGAGGGCTTCACAGGCTGTCGTCCGGGTTTGGGCAGCCTCTGGGGGTGTTGAGTAGGGGCCTCCGGAGGTCTTAGTTACACTCCGCTCTGGCAGACCCCCGGAAAAGGCCACTGCTTACCCGACAGTGCCGACGATGGCTGCACATGTGCAGTGTCAGGTGAGCTTTTTGAGTATGGGGTCCAGATCTTACTCACCTGGCCCATGGAGAAAGGCTTTCCAGGGCCGTGCAGGGAGCTGATCGCAGGCAGTGACCCTAAAGAAAATCTCAAATCCCTCCCATCAGCGGCTCTGCTCTCACATCCACTCTTTTCTTCCTCCAGAGGCAGTGACCCTAAAGAAAATCTCAAATCCCTCCCATCAGCGGCTCTGCTCTCACATCCCCTCTTTCCTTCCTCCAGAGGCAGGCAAAGTATTCTGAGAACAAGCTGAAATGCACTAAGGCCCGGAACGACTACTTGCTGAATCTGGCGGCCACCAACGCAGCTATAAGCAAATACTACATCCACGATGTCTCCGACCTCATCGACGTGAGCTCCTGGGGAGTCTGGGGTTGAACAGGGTCCTGCACCGCCTGGTGCGAGTCATCAGCTGAGGGAGGGCTGGCCGTTGTCCTTAGCTGGCATATGGGGCGGCCAGTGGCCCCTGGAGCCCTAATGGAGGGGAAGGACAGGGAGCCTTTGGGCCCTGGGAAGGAGTATCACCCTGTGGCTTCTACCTCCATGCGTGGGAGTGGGCCTCTGGCGGCCCTTGCACACTTGGGCTGGACAGTTGTAATTCAGCGTGCACTTTCCAAGCGCCCTCCTCTACACCAAGTCTTTTACTGGGTTTGGGGGTACAGGGGTGATCGTACACAGTTCATGCCCTGGGGAACTTCCCAGGGTGGTAAAGATGCTTATCTGTTTAACACCCCTGGGTCCAGTCCACTAGACACACACGCACATACGGAATAAAATAATGAATGAGACAAAATTATACAGGTCAGCTTTACTTGGGGATGTTATGTTGGGAGAAATCAGGCAGTGTAAGCAAGAGGAAAATGGAACACTGACTCCTGAACACCAGCTGTGCAGGACACACTGGTAGGACAATGAGTTTTCGGGAAAGAATTCTGTGAGTGGCGCCTTCGGGGAGGCTCCTGCATCATCTGTGACAGAGCTGGGGCTGCTTCGCATGTCTTCATGCAGACAGGGATCCGGCCCAGCAGATGCTTGGTCAGGCTTCCTTGAGGGTGGGTGCGTCCTTTTCCTCTGGCCGGGGTGTATCCCGTCAGGAAGTCAGAGGGTCACCGCTCTT
>NW_006790426.1:1741507-1745525 GCF_000442215.2 Lipotes vexillifer | reverse complement strand
CTCTTCCCTTGGCTGCAGAGGGGACCCATTATCGCCATTATCACCACCCCCAGGAGAGGGAGCTGCCTGGCCCTGCCTTCCAAATGCCCGGGGGCCAGACCCCTCCTCTTTCCTACCTTTCGGCTTTCTTTTTCACACAACCCTTTCATCTTTTTATTTACCAAATTTTTATTGAGTGCCTACTAGCTCTAGCTCTTGAGATACAACCGTGGATAAGAGCCAGTGGGTCTGTCCTCATGGAGCTCAGCCTGCATAACCCTGATGCATTAAAGGCAAACGTAATGCCAAGCAGTGGGTGTTACCATGAGAGAGGTGGAGGGAGTTGTGGACACCTGGATGAGGGACACCTGGTGTGAACTCTGAGTGGGGAGAACATCAAGGAAGGCTTCCTGGAGGAAGTGACCTCTAAACTGAAACCAAAGGAAGAGTATTTAGGCAGGAGGAGAGAGGAAGAGTCTTTGGGCAGAGGGAATGCGTGTGTGAAGGCCTGGAGATGAGAAAGAAAGCAGTGAGTTTGGGGAGCCGCGAGGAGCACTGTCATTGCCCAGATCGCAGTCCCCTGCTCCCTCCGAGGGCTTTGCCATGACTTGTGTGGTAAGATTCCAAAGTGCATGAGGGCCTCCAGCATGAAAGATTTGACCGCGGAATAGGAGGTAATCGTAAGTCACTGTGACGGCCCCACCTCCATGTCACCACCCTCACCTGCACCTTCTGTGTGTACTTCTCTCCAAGTGCTGTGATTTGGGCTTTCATGCCAGCCTGGCCCGCACCTTCCGGACCTACCTCTCAGCCGAGTACAACCTGGAGACCTCTCGCCACGAGGGGCTGGACGTCGTCGAGAATGCGGTGGACAACCTGGATTCCCGAAGTGACAAGCACACAGTCATGGACATGTGCAACCAGGTCTTCTGTCCCCCCCTCAAGTTTGAGTTCCAGCCCCACATGGGGGACGAGGTAGGCTTCTCCCAGGAGCCCATGCTTGAGGTTGCTTCCATCTGTCTCCCATGGGCTCCCAGAGCATCGGTGGGAGGAGAACGTCAGCTGAGAGGCCTGGGGTCAAGTTCTTGGTTCATGGGCTTCCCCAGCTGAGGACTTTACCACGAATACCCTAACCTTGGCAGCTCAAGTCCCCCACCTGCAGAACTGCAAGACCATAGCTTCCCATGAAATCCCTTGCAGCTATGTCTAGAAGACCCCAAGGGAGTCCCACATCTGCACACAGACAGTCATCTCACATTCTCCCCTCGGACGGATGGCCTCAAGTCACCGAAGGCGGGGCCTCAGCAGAGCCACTCGGACCTGTGCTCCAGTGCCGTGAGCCCTTGGAGTACCAGCCAACCCAGTTTTCTTCAGGGCTTGCGCTGCTCACATCCTCATTATGTTCTGGAAACAAAAATGGGAGAAGGCGCTCTTCACTAGCCCCTAAGCAGCACACTAGTTACCTGAGTTTCACACAACTTACGAAAATAGCTCCTTGAGGTTTTCCATGTCATTCCTCCCTCTCTCCAGGGCTCAGGCCCCAGTCCCTGGAACCAACGGAGACAGCCACGAGGTGTCATATCTGCCTCCCCGTCTCCACCATCTCTACCCCCGGGACATGTGCCCAGAACTTTCTCCTAGTGGCCCTGTTCCCTGCCCCCAGGCACACGAGAGTCAGTGGGACCCAGCCAGCCTCTGGATCCCAGTGGGAGCTCAGCTGGGCTGTCGCTGCACCTGCTTAGCAGGGAGGGACCAGGAGGCGCCTTTAACGATGGCATTTGCTGGACCCTCCAGTGGCTCTGCCCACTTTCTTCATTTGCAAGAGATGCCTTCTGCCGGGCTTCCGCACAGCTCCTGCCCCATCCCTGTGCCCTCATGTCCAGCCCTCTGGCTCATCAGCTGGTGACTGCAGGGTTGGGTTGCCCAGTTAGTGGTAAAGAGCAGAGGCCTGCTGTCCCTTATGAGCTCAGCCGAGTTCGGCAGGCGGCCCAGCCCACAGGTAGTGGGAGCCCGGTGGGGATGGGTGTAGGCGAGCAGCATCGCGCTCTCATCTTCTTCTCCTCTCCCCTCCTCTCTCAGCGGCCCCTGCGAGAGGGCCGCTGCCCCGTGCCTGCCTCTCTCTCGAGCATCTTCCTGCTGGGCCACCCTGCTGACTGTTTCCCATCCTTTGTTCTTTTCACTGGCTTCTCTTAGGCAGTTGCTTCCTTACCACCACTTCCTGCCTGGAAATTAACCAATTAGTCTCACTTAATGAGATTATGTCCAAGCTCTGAGTAGCAAACCGTCACATGCTGCACAAATGTAGACCACAACGGAGAGCGTGAGAGGGTGGCCCCTGGCTCCCGGCTGGCTCTGGTGTCGCTGGGTACAAGCTGTGTGACCTTGGGCACGTCACTTAACCTTTCCAGGCCTGTTTATGCAGTTGTCGATGGGGATGTTAATGATAGGCCGGCCCCAGCTACGCACAGGTGGCGAGGGCCCCAGTCAACCGCAGGCGGTGGCTGTCATTTCTGCAGGTGTGCCAGGTCAGTGCTCAGCAGCCCGTCCAGACGGAACTGCTCATGCGGTACCACCAGCTGCAGTCCAGACTGGCCACTCTCAAGATCGAGAACGAGGAGGTGAGTGAGCCCCTCCACCCTGTGAGGGATTTCTTTACAAAGGCCTGACTGGTCCTGCAGAGTCTACTCTTGCCATGGAACGCATAAGAAATCAGGGTTCATCTGTAAGATGCACAACTGTCAAAACCAACTACACCAAGAATCTTTGATGGCATGGGGAGTGCTCCCAAGATGTTAAAGACAAGCGAAGAGGAAGCAGAACTCTTATGTTCAGTACTGTCCTAACCAGGATAAACTGAAGTGTGTGTGCACGTTTCCGTGCATATTCACGGGCATAGAAAAAAAGACTGGAAGGAGATACTTTGAATGTTGATAGTGGTTTTGTCTGGGTTGCAGGAGTATAGGTGATTTCTGATTTCTTCTCCGTGCTTTTCTCTATTTTCTGCAGTGAGCTTATGTTATTTTTATCATCAGAAATGTAGTAGGTATTTTAAATTACACAATGAAATAACCCAGGGCACACTAAACGTGTCATAGATTCTGAGCTCCAGGGAGCTTCTGTCTCACCGTGGCCAGCACACCTCCCTTGCAGCTGGTGGCTCAGGACTTCTGCCAAGTGGGCACAAATGGAAGTACCAGCTGGAGTGGCTCCATTCTGATGTGCACTGATGAGGCCACATGGGAGACCTCCTGTTCCAGCCGGGATACCCCCACCCAAGGAGGACATCACCCAATTGGAGGACACCAGGACATGGGAGTGTCACCCGAGATCATGGGCAGGTCCATCCTTGAGAAGTGCAGTTATAGCTGGAGAAGGGGAGCCGTGGTCCCTGTCTTCAGACCTCAAGATGGCTGTTCTAGGCAGAGAGGGCAGGTTGCTTTGTGTCTTCAAAAAGGATGTAGCCAGGATGAACGTGAGCCAGAGTGTAGCTAAGGATGAACGAATCAAAGCAGTCCCTGGGGGGAGGTTATGTGGAGACAAATTATATATTTGTTTATCAAACCTGAGAAGAGAGAGGATATGGCCAGAGTGTTTGCTTTCTTTCTTTATGCCCTACATCTTCCCATGAAGCGTTTTAAATTGTTTACGTGGAACGGTATATGCTGTATATGGATAATAATGTTAATGGAATTTAAATTGAAAATCGGGGCCACAGAAAGGAGGGTGAAGCACATGCTCCTCTGGGTAGGCTGTTCATGGCCATGGAAATGGTCAGTTTTGAACCTGAGCTTCTGTGAGCCTATGATAGAAAGAACCGATTCACTCATTTATTCATTCAAGTATTTATTTAGCACATACTATGCGCTAAACATTGTGCAGAGTTAAGTGAGTGGATGAGACAATATAGTACCTCCTCTCACGGAGTTTATGTTCTAGTGAAAAAAGACAGGTGGTAAAACACAAAAGCGAATGAACCCATAAATGAATACGTACACAGAATATCAGACACTAAGTTAAGGATGGTGGTCGGGGGTGGGTG
>NW_006790426.1:1735051-1741340 GCF_000442215.2 Lipotes vexillifer | reverse complement strand
TGGGTTGGGTGGGGAGGCCTGATGTCACCAGGAGGCGACTTTTAAGTTGAGATCTGAGTGACAAGAGAGGCTTTGAGCAGCAATCACTGTGGAGCGAATGTGGACGCAGTTCTCCCAGGTCTGTGTTTGGAGCGACCCTCCATCCAAGTTCCAGTACACCCTTTAGGCACAGTTCAGTGAAGGGCTGTGGGGAGGCCGGGGCCCTGCGTGTAGAGCCTCCAGGGTCCCACTTGGTCCCGGGAGAGGAGTCAGAGTCCCGGAGGACCGAGCACACTGCGTGTGTCTTGGGTCTATCTTCCTCGAGGCTGTTTTTTCTCAGTCAGGCTTGCGTGGACCCAGTGGCCGACAGCAGAGGAGTTCACTCACTGAGGACAGCACTGCCCTTATCCAGACTGTGTCCCCTCCCTTCTCTGGATGAAGGAAACGGAGAGCGTTTCTAGCGTTGCTCCTCCTCAGGGACCTGCCTCCCAGGAGGAGCTGGTTTGGGGTTGTATAACTATAAAGAAACATAAACCTCAAAACCCAAGTTCCTTGTTGGTCACAACCTTCTCCGATGTCTCCAGCAGAAGCAGTCCCATGACATGACTTTAGATTAGGCCACCTGGCTTCTCCCCCCAGCCAGCTGCTGGCCTTACTTTCCACATCACTGTAACGGGAATGAGCGTCTTTGTCCTGCCTGCCTCCTGATGCTTTATGTGGAAGAAATCAAGGAACGGTTGGGAAAGGGCTTTGAGGTGTCAAAGGCATTCTGAGGCTGAAGGATTTTTGTCAACCTGAAGGATTTTTGTGTTTCCCCAGGTTAGAAAAACCCTGGACGCCACCATGCAGACCTTGCAGGACATGCTGACTGTGGAGGACTTTGACGTCTCCGACGCCTTCCAACACAGCCGGTCCACGGAGTCTGTGAAGTCAGCCGCCTCCGAGACCTACATGAGCAAGCTCAACATCGCCAAGAGGAGAGCCAACCAGCAGGAGACAGAAATGTTTTATTTTACAGTAAGTGGCGTCCTGGCCCAGGACCCTCTGTCTGGCCCCCCACCAGCAGTGATTTTGGGGAGCAGCCCAGACTACTGGGAGCCAGAGGAACCACCTGGGTCAGTTAGACCTACAGGTCTTCCAGCATGCTTTTCAGGTTAAATTGCCTGGTGTGGCTTTGTGAAATGCAGAAAGTGAGGTACCAGTGGGTAGCACCAGCCTTGATCTTGGATCGACAGTTATTGTGATTTTCCTTTTCTAGAAAAAATACAGAGAGAATTGTGTTCAGTAGGGTGAGAGGAAAAAGGGCTAACAGAGCCAGGTGCACGCCCCAAGTAACAACCCCCAAGTTTAGTGTATGGTTGTCATGTCAAGTTGTGTCAAATTTGGGCATGGACTCTGCAAACAACACCCCGAGTGATCTTTGCAAATTGCTGGTGAGTTGCCAGCCCTTCATGTAAAATCCCAGATTACTTACATTTCACTTGGCCAAGGAGGAACAGGGATGAGAGGCATCGGGGCTTTATTTCAACATGTGTTTAGTGAACATGGAATGGGGTTAGAAGGGACCTTACATCTTCCATCTGATGTTTGACCCTGTTCAACCTTATCCCTGCCCAAAAGTCATTCAGATTCTGCTTGAACAACCCCAGATTAAAAAGCTCCCTCCTTCCCCAAACAACCCTTTTGTTTGTCTTGTGGCTGGCTATAGATACTATGATGTTTTCCGTATCTGTGTTATCTTTAGAAATCTTCCTCACTAGGATTTCTGGTCATTGATCTTAATTCTGTTCTCTGGGGCAACCCAGAGAGAGGCTAATTCCACTTGACAGTCTGGCAAGGTTGCAGGGAGCTGGGTTTTTATTTCTCCAGGCTAAACATATCTACTTCTTTCAGTCCAGCCTCTTAAGCTTTTGTTTTGAGTGCCCTCAGCATCCTAGCGACACTCTCCAGAACGTGTTCAGCAGAGTGACCAGCACAGAGCAGGGCTAAACTTTCACCTCCCTCCACATTAGGGGCTATGCTTCTCTTTCCATATGTCCTAAGATCATATTCTTTTTTTTTTTTTAAGCTAGTATCAGTTAAATCTCTGTTCCTACTGTACTGCCATTAAACTAGGCCACCCTCCTCCTATAGGATGTGTAGGTGATGTCTTGGGTGGGTCTGATGTTTATCACCGCTTAGATAGATATCCTCTTGATCGGTTCAGCTCATGGTTCCAGACTGTCAGGATCCTGATCGGCTGCTCATCACATATGCTGTCTCTTCAGACCTTGTGTCTGCAGATTCAGTAAGCGTGGCTTCTGTACCTTAAAGTTTGTCAATAAAAAAAAAAAAAACTAATTGGTACTTCAGGGCCTAGGCCAAAGACAGGGTTATTCAAAACATGCCACTAGACTAATATTGATCCATTAATCAGCAGTTTTAGATTGTGGTCATTTAACCAGTCACAAACCCACCCAATTCTAACGTCCAGCTCCATTTCATGCTAGGCCTCGTCAAATCCCTGTCAAAAACCAACGGTTGACGCCTACTGCATTTCCTTCGTCAACACTCTTTGACTTTGTTGTTTTCAAGAAAGAACCGATTCACTCATTTACTCATTCAAGTATTTATTTAGCACATACTATGTGAATACTATGTGAATCAGCCCATGCCAGTTTCGGGGGCTCACCACTTCCACGAGGGGCCTACTGTGTTTGTCGAGAATTTATGGGTTACAAAGATAAGTGAGGAGGAGTGTGGATGCATATTGTCACTTAGGCAGCAGGAGCAAAGAAGGGGGTTCAGCCTGCTTGAAATTAAAAGACAGCATCCATGATGGGGGTCATGGATGTTATATTTTGATCTGAATATTCAAGTTATGAATCTGGTTGGCTAGTACACCTCATGATGTGATGTTGTGACATTATTTAGGTATTTTAAGGACATAACACTCCTTTTAAAGCAAACATTAATACGATTCAATGGCATTCTTTCCTTCATGGGTCACACGTGAAGCCTGGGTGAAGCTTGGAAGAAGTAGCCAGGATCCCCAAGCCCCAGAGCCCCAGTGTGTAATTTGCACTAATCAGGTGTAATTTGCACTAACCCACCAAAGCATGAGTTACAAGTTTGGGATTGGAGCTTCACCTGGCTTGGGACAGTGAGGCAGGATGGAGAGAATACCTACTTATACCGCACCTCTGCTTTTTATGGTGAATTCTTAAACACAGGGCGATAAAATCAGAGGGCTATATTCCTGGAAGCATCCAGAGAGAGCCTATAGGTGGGTAGTTATCAAACCGAAGTGTGCTTTTGAATTGTGTAGGAAGCTTGTTGAAAACGTAGGTTCCCAGACTACCGCCCTCCCTGAGGTGGCACCCTGGAAATGTGAGCACTTCTGGGCCTCTGTGGTGTCCTCCTCGGGTTCGACTCACAGTCTTCCAGTGCAGGAATCTGCGTGTGGACACTCTCCCCAGCTGGGTAGGAGGCCACTGGTCCCTGCACCACACTTGGAGAAGCACCATGAGTCTACTCATTTTACCTTGAGGAGGGCATGAGGCCCAGAAATGTTCAGAAATCCGGCCAAGATCGCACACTGAGTGACCGCAGCTCTGAGCTCTTTCTCCTTCTGGGTAGAATGGGAATGGTGATGCTTCCACCATTTGTCATCTGAGACTGCAGTGAGGACCAGATGTACATGTTTGAAAACCATCTACAGATACAAGGGGGAGTGACTCTTAGCAACCACGGGACAAGGCCCTAGGAGCTAAGAAGGACCACGGCCAAGGAGACAGGACGCCCCAAGCCCCAGAAACCCAGCAGGGTGGGGCCAGGGTGCGGTGACCTCAGTCTTATCCGGGCACATGTCAGCCCCCTCCCCGTGGGCCTTTCCCCACATCTGTCTTCAGCGGGAAGATGGTGACGTTCCAGATGTCCTGAGCTGCCGAGGCGCACTTCTTTGCTCCTCTGCGCCCTTTCTGAGCTTTCTGGCTGGGGAATAGAATGGGTTTTTTGGTGAGAAACTAGCTGGCAGGTTTGGGGCAATCACATCTGTCCCTGTGCCTTCATTCTCAGGGCCTTTGTAATTGCGTTCCCCTCTGCTTAGACCCTTCCCTCCCTTGTGCACCCACACGGCTGTCTTCCTCACCTCCTTCAGGCCGGGGCTGAGATGGCAACTTTGCAGTGAGGTCTGCCCTCGCTCCCAGTTCCTCATTCCTGCCTTGTTTCCATCCCTAGCGTTCACCACCATTGACCAATTGTGTATTTTATTTACGTTTTTGGTAGTTTATTGTCTCTCTCCTACTCTGCTATGTCAGTCCTGCCAGGTAAGAGATTTCAGCTGAACTTCTCAGCACCTACTATATGCCTGGCACAGCTGTAGGCACCGAGGATCCAGAAAGGAACCTGCATGGACGGTGCCTACAGTGGCTCATGGTCCAGCAGAGAGGGCTCCCGGCCTGTGACTGGGCGACGTGGGGTGGGCAGGGCCGAGGGAAGCTGGTAGTTGTGTAGAGGCATGGCTGAGGCCAGGCTGAACTGGGGGCAGGTAGATGTGTTTCTGTTCCGGGTGCCCCGTTCCTGGCACTGCTTCCAAGTGCATTGTGCTTGGCCAGGCCGCAGAACTAGAGGCAGCCTGGGGTCCTAGGGCAAATCATTTCTTGTGCCAGCCTCACCTTTCTCATCTGGAAAAAGAAGAAAATCATATCCCCAAATGCAGTTCGGGTTATTTTAATAGGAACGTCTCTAGGGGCCTGCAATGCCCTTCCTCCTTCAGAGTGCAGCCAGATAAAAGAAGACATGTTCTGAGGCTCCCCTCTGACAGATCTGATAACGCTCTCTTGTCTCGGCTGCATGCTCTTGGCCCAGAAGCATGGAGAAACTTTGATGGCTAAAGAAGCCCACTGCCCAGCCTCCTGCAGTCCTCACCTGACAGAAGCACCTTTCACTGTGCCCATCCCCCGAGCTTTCTCTGTGTTCCCAAACTGACCTGAAATGCCTTATAGGACTGGACAGCCACACTCGTTAGAGCTGGGGATCTGATGGAGCCGACGCAGAAACCCCTTTCCCCGTGCCTGGGGCCTTGAGGGTGGCCTCCTGCCCTGGAGGTCCACTATGGAAGCAGAAATGGCAGGACTTGGCCCTGCGATCTGTAATGTCCTGTGCCTTGTGTCTTACAGAAATTTAAAGAATATGTGAACGGCAGTAACCTCATCACTAAGCTACAGGCCAAGCATGACTTACTCAAGCAGACTCTGGGCGAAGGTGAGTCAGGTGGCAGAGGCCGGCAAGGGGGGCTGTCTTCCCTGCTGGGTTGTGTTGTGGCCCCTTGAGCTGTTTCACATGGAGATCCGGGCACTTGGTGGAATGAGGCCTGGTCCTGGAGCCACCTACCGGGATGAGCAATCTGGGAAAATAGCTCTGGTACAGATGCTGAGGGGGTCCAGTCTGGCTGCAGAAACTATGGGGCAAGCACAAGTCTTAGTTTGGGTTGTGGAGGAGGGTCCCAGATAAAGTAATGAGGGTCCCCAATAGGTAGGGGGTGGGATTCAGGGAACAGGCATCTGCACTGTTGCTTTTTAGCAGATTCTGTCTGCCAGGAATACTACTGGAGTGCCTGGCCAGGATTCTAGGTCCAAGAAGAAAAATGCATACGTGTAAAGCAGAGTTTGGTCCTTGGGAGACCTGGGGACTAGACTTAAAGCTCCCCAAAGGCTTCCAACGATGGGTGGGATAAAATCCCAACTGCTCCCATGGCACACGAGGCCCAAGGTCACTTGACCTCCACCTGCCTCCCTGACCTCATCTACCCATCCTCCACTTCCCTACTGTACTCCAGTGGCACTGAGCTCCTTTCTGCACATCAAAGCTCATCTAAGAAACGAAACTGAGTTGTTTGTAGTGAGGTGGATGGACCTACAGTCTGTCATACAGAGTGAAGTAAGTCAGAAAGAGAAAAACAAATACCATATGCTAACACATATATATGGAATCTAAAAAAAAAAAAAAAAAAGGTCATGAAGAACCTAGGGACAAGATGGGAATAAAGATGCAGACCTACTAGAGAATGGACTTGAGGACACGGGGAGGGGGGAAGGGTAAGCTGGGACAAAGTGAGAGAGTGGCATGGACATATATACACTACCAAATGTAAAATAGATAGCTAGTGGGAAGCAGCCGCATAGCACAGGGAGATCAGCTTGGTGCTTTGAGACCACCTACAGGGGTGGGATAGGGAGGGTGGGAGGGTGGGAGGGAGGGAGATGCAAGAGGGAGGAGATATGGGGATATATGTATATGTATAGCTGATTCACTTTGTTATAAAGCAGAA
>NW_006790426.1:1708615-1734998 GCF_000442215.2 Lipotes vexillifer | reverse complement strand
TGGGAGGGAGGGAGACGCAAGAGGGAGGAGATATGGGGATATTTGTATATGTATAGCTGATTCACTTTGTTATAAAGCAGAAACTAACACACCATTGTAAAGCAATTATACTCCAATAAAGATGTTAAAAAAAAAAGAAAAAGCTCATCCAACTTATTCCTGCCTCAGGGCCTTTGCATCTGCTGTTCCCACTGCCTGGAATGCCCTTACCCCATGTCTCTGTGTGGATGGCTCCCTATCCTTCAGCTGTCAGCACAGATGTCACTTCCTCCTGAGACCCTCCTGCCACCCAACCTCAAGGAATCACCACCTCTGTCCCAACACTCTTTATGTTTGATTTTCCTCATCTCACTCATCACCATGTGAAATCCTCCTATATACTATTTGTTCACCTGCTTATTGTCGTTGGTCACACCCCCACCCCCAAGAGCGTCATATCTTCAACCAGAGTAGGGACTTCCTTGCTTATTTTGTCCACCACTTTATCTAGTGTCTAGAACAGTGCCTGGCTCATATCAGGCACTCAGTAGCCACTGAATGAATGTTGAATGGAAAGGTCACCAGAACATGAACTAGAAACCATCCAAGGTCAAGGGTGTGTCAGTTGAAAACAAAAATGCACACCCTAAGAGCTGAGAGTTATATTTTATTCAGTGGACAAAATTGAGGACTTAAGCCCAGGACACAGCATCTCAGATAACTCTGAGACACTGTTCCAAAGAGGCAAGGTGGGGAGCCAGGATACATAGGAGTTTTTGCAACAGAGACCAGGTAGTCAGAACATCTAAAGATTGCTGTTAATAAAAGAAAACCAGACATCTCACGTTAAGGAATTTGGCACTTTTCTATATATGGGAAGATGCAAGAGTCTGGGCTCAGTGCAGTCGTTCCTTTGATATGCACCTCAGCTCTCTGGAGCCAGTATCCTGTCTTTTCTCATACTGAGTTTCCTCAGGGTGCACCGTTTGTTGAGGGGGGTGGGCAGGTGGCAGGTGCCTGCAGTATTTGTTGATTCACTGGTAGGCATTATGTTTTATTTATTTATTTAGGCTACGTCGGGTCTTAGTTGCGGCATGCAGGATCTTTGTTGTGGCACGCAGGATCTTTGTTGCGGCATGTGGGATCTTTCATTGCAGCACGCGGGCTCTTTGTTGCGGCACGGGGGCTTCTCTCTGGTTGTGGCACGTGGGCTCTAGAGCGTGCACAGGCTCAGTAGTTGCGGCACTCTGGCTTAGTTGCCCTGTGGCATGTGGGATCTTATTTCCCCAACTGGGGGCTGAACCTGTCCCCTGCATTGGAAAGTAGATTCTCAACCACTGGCCCACCAGGGAAGTCCCTGGGCATTATGTTTCCATCCCAAGTTCCCTCAGGGCTCTCCGTTGGGAGTGGCTGTAGTGGCTGATGCCTGCAACATCCCTTGTTTACTGATATGGCAGGTGGCATTTTTAGTTCACAGATGGTTTACAGCAAGTCCTGGTGGCCCTGGAGCCGGGTATGAGGCTCAGCTTTGAGGGGAGGAGCTGACCTGGGGCTTCTGAAGCTGCTGGGCAACTCAGAGATAGTCTTGTGTTCTGTTTAGAGAGGGCTGTTGGCTGAAGGGTGTGCTCCACTGAAAGGAAAGAAAACATGGGGTCTGGGAAACAGGGGGGCCAGTACAAGAGAGATGAAGGGAATTTCTAAGATGATGATGCCAGTAGATCCCGAGATGACAGCTTGAAGCAGCCTAGAGGGCTCCCAGGAGTGTTCTGGGGAAGGAGTGTGACAGGACGAGAGTTGTGCTGGGCTGTGGGGCTGGTGGTCACTGCCGGTGGGAGTTCGCTGTCCACAACACGTCCTTGCCTTCCCTGGCTCGCTCTCTTCTCCTTGTGGGTGCACATTCTAGTGGCTGTGTCCCGGCCACACAAGTCCCTAATTCCTGTCCACTCAGCAGCTATCAAGGGGGCTGCCAGGCTCTGCAGGTGCTTGGCATTTGTGAGCCCCATGCTTTAGAAGAACTGGTGAAAAATGAAACCATTTCCCAACCCCAAGGCACTTAACATTCTCGCTGGGAGACAACACATGAATTCATAAAAATTTAAACAGCGATAACACTATCACACAGAAATACTGACTGAATTGCCAGGCGAACAGTACAGACTCTGAGGGTTGTGAGTCCAGAGAGGGAGGTTTCGCTTTGGGCCCAGGAGAGCTGGAAAGGCTTCAAGGAAGATGAATAACTAGGGCTTGAAGGAATAGCCAGGACTTTAAAACTAATACCAATGGAATTTTTTCAATAAACTTTGTTGACATATAATGGATATACCATAAAATGCACCCATTTTATGTGTAGAAATCAGTTTTGACAAACACATACATCCACCTGTCACCACCACCCGGAAGTTTGCTTGTGCCTCTTTGCAGTCAGCTGCCCCCGTCCTCCACCTCAAGGCACCACTGATCTGATTTCTATTGCCATAGACTAGTTTTGTGTGTTCTAGCTGGTGAGAGCTGGGGAGCTCTTGGAGGTGCTGGAAATGTTCTATGTCCTGCTTTGGGTGGTGGTTAGACATGGGTGTTTACATTTGTCAAAACTCATTGATGGAGAGGAAGAGTGGGGGAGAAGGAGTTGCAATGAGCTTTATCTTCGTTTCCCCCGTCCCGCCCCTCTACATTCTGCCCATCCTGACATTTCAGTATTGGATCAGGTGAGTGGGGCCATGGAGGAGTGTGGGTAACACGGAGGAACAAGAACAGCAAGAATAGAGGGAAAGGGGAGAGACAGAAAGTCCTCGAGAGGAGCTTGGGTGTGTGTGACGGGGGCAGCTTCCACGGCTCACAGCATCGGTTTTTATGGTCATGGGATTGGGGGCTGCTGCTCATGAGTCGTAGCAAAAGGTGGGTCCATGTGAGTTGCTGGCTACTTGTACTTTCGAAATCAGATACCCTGGATTTAGAAAACAAGATGTTCTTTTAAAGAATAAGATCCCAGATGAGGAAGTGCTTCTCTCCAGCTCCTCCGTGAGCGCTCTCACATGCAACCTTTTATTCCTGCCCTTGCCTGAATGGCCTTAATGAAATAATAATAATAATTAGTTTTGGTTGGCGTAACTCGTGATCCATTTGGTCTTCCAAGTTTATCTAGCCTTCAGCTGCGCCTTTGCTTTGAGATGTGATTTATGTGTCCTTCTTCTGACTTTTGAGCTGAAGAGCAACAAAGAAATGAAAGTGCAACTTCAGAAGTATAATGGAGGCTAAGAAAGAGCCACCGAGAAGAATTTCCATAGTCCTGTTTTCTCATAAGCCAGCAGTGAGGAAAGCCCACTGTACTGCTTTTGATAACTGGGGTGGGTCTTGTTAGACTGGTCAATTCTGGAGGAGTTTTTTTTTCTCTTTTTTACATCTTTATTGGAGTATAATTGCTTGTGTTACTTGTGTTAAGTTTCTACTGTATAGCAAAGTGAATCAGCTATATGCATACGTATATCCCCATATCCCCTCCCTCTTGTATCTCCCTCCCACCTTCCTTATCTCACCCCTCTAAGTGGTCACAGAGCGCCGAGCTGATCTCCCTCTGCTATGCTGCTGCTTCCCACTAGCTAGCTATTTTACATTTGGTAGTGTCTATATATCCATGCCACCCTCTCACTTCATCCCAGCTCACCCTTCCCCCTCCCCGTATCCTTAAGTCCATTCTCCATTGTGTCTTTATTGCTGTGTCTTTATTGCTGTTCTGCCCCTAGGTTCATCAGAACCATCTTTTTTTTAGATTCCATATATATGTGTTAGCATATGGTATTTGTTTTTCTCTTTCTGACTTACTTAACTCTGTATGACAGACTCTAGGTCCATCCACCTCACTACAAATAACTCAATTTCGTTTATTTTTATGGCTGAGTAATATTCCATTGTGTATATGTGCCACATCTTCTTTATCCATTCATCTGTCAATGGACACTTAGGTTACTTCCATGTCCTGGCTATTGTAAATAGAACTGCAATGAACATTGTGGTACATGACTCTTTTTGAATTATGGTTTTCTCAGGATATATGCCCAGTAGTGGGATTGCTGGGTCATATGGTAGTTCTATTTTTAGTTTTTTAAGGAACCTCCATACTGTTCTCCATAGTTATTTAAATTTTAATAAACTTTTTTAGAATAGTTGTTTTAGAATAGTTTTAGAATAGTTTTATATTTATAGAAAAGTTGCAAAGATAAGATAGTACAGTTCCCATATACTCCACATCCAATTTCCCCTATTATTAACATCTACATTTTACACGAATGTGGTATATTTGTCACAATTAATGAATATTGATACATTATTATTACTGAAGTTAGTAAATTACTGAATTACTGAAAAAACTGAAGCTGAAACCAAATCTTCAGTCATTTTTGTGTCTCCTCTGCACAATAAAGGTATATGTGGATTCTAAGGGCATTAGGGGAAAGGGGAGAATTTGCGCTGACTTAGTTTGATAAAGATCCTGCCCGTTGGGCAAAGTTGGGGCATGAAAAACTTGAGCGGGCCAAAGAAAGCTCAAAATCTTCTAATTCACTCTTCTGAGCATCTTCAGATGATTCCCCTCCACCTGGACATGTGAACTCTTCCATTCAGTAGAAAGCTCTTCTAAGAGTGGGGCTAGGGTAGGGTGACACCTGCCTCAATGGCCTTTTTAGGTCATCTGAGAGCTATTTTATATTGGGGGGATAAGCTGGTCATTTTGAAAACAGGTGAGAAATATGGGGCCAAGTGGAATATTTTTACTAAAAAGATACAAAGCTTTTTTTTTTTTTTAAATGAAATGAAATATCATGTCTACTACCTCAGTTTCTCTCCAGTACTCTTTTGACAGCACACCTCAAAGAAACCACAAGTTGGAGGAAACTAGGTCTTTTGGGTCACCCTTACTTAGAAGCGAATTTCTGAACGTGACACACAAGTCAAAATGCTTCTAGGTGCCCTGCAAATTGTCATTCCTTGTTACAACTGTCACCGCCACATCTTGGGAACAGGAGCGCACGCCCTTATGTGCCCTTGGCTGTTGCTATGTCGTTTTATTGGCCAGAGGATTCTTAGTTTATCATCTCTGAGTCTTAGATTTCTGACTACTTTATTGCCCTGGGTAGTCAGTAAGCTCCAGGCTTTACACTTAAGATATGGGTGGGTTTTCAATTTACTCTATAGCCCCTCTAGAGTGAATGGTGCATTGTCTATAAAAAGGATGAGACATAACCTTTTCAGGCCAAGATTTAATAGCCCATTACAGAGCAAAATGTCCACCGGGACCAGACAGTCTGACCTTCTAGAAAATGACTGAGCCACCAAGTATAAAATGTATTTTTAAAACCCAAAGAGATCTCAGGTGGTAAAGGGCAGAACATTTTTGATTTCTGTTATTTGTTAGAAGTTGAAACACCGTATTCCAAAAGATGTTTCTGGTAAAGAGGTTCTTGAGGTCTGGAATGTGAGTCAAAGCTAAAGGAGAATAAATTCGATTCGTTGCCAGAGGAAGGTCTGTCTTGAGTGTGTTCTGACACATTCCACTCCAGGACTCAGATCCTTTGATTCCTACCTACCCCTTTCTTCCCCCCACCGGCCATCCATTCATCTGTCCATCCATCCATGGGGACCCAGTATATACAAGACGAACAAGGTTCCTGCCCTCGTGGGGAAGAGAGACCTCAAACAGGAAACAAACCATTAAGGAAAGAATTATAACTGTGAGTGTCCTCGAATAGAAAATTGGGGCTGAGATAGAGAATAGTTGTGTATGGGGTTGGGGAGCATTGGGGCACCTGCTTTAGGTTGGGTGATCAGAGAGGCCTCCGAGGGGAGGTGATGTTTAAGCTGAGACTGAAGGATGGGAAGGCGTCAGCCATGTGAAAAACTGGGGAGAGAGTGTTGGAGCAGAGGGAACAGCCTGTGTGAAGGCAGGAAGGGATGTGGCGAGGTAGGAATAAAAGAAGGGCACTGTGCTTGGACCACAGTGAGTATGTAGGGGAGTGGGCAATTCTGGAACTAAGAGGAGGTAGAGCAGGAACCTCTTCCTAGGTCCCCTTTGTCAGTCAGAGTTGCACAGCTGACTACAGCTCTAAGGGAAATGATGTGCTTTATAGTCAACCCAGGCCACTGGCTGACGCTTTCATGAGTGGGCTGCCATCAGCTTCAACTCAGGGTCTTAGATCTACGTGAAAATTTAACTCAAGTTGATGTCTGGTACGAATTTGCCCCAGACCCCAGGCACACAATCAAATTAAGCAGAGCAAATTTTCCTGTTTTACCTAACTTTTCTCCTTTCCTGCTTTGGCTTCTGTTCAGCCGGTTGCAGTCACTCTTGTCACTGCTTGTGGCTTTGGTCAGGAATAAAGGAATTGCGTGCTGATTCGCTCCAAGTTTTATTCTCAGACTTCTCTAACTCTCTTCCTCCCCTCATTTTTCTCCCCATTCAGCATTGTTTTCTGAAACAATAGAGAAATATAGATGCTCAGTTCTTTTTTTTTGAATAAAGTCCCTTCATGTGAATGCTAGATGGGATTCTAGGGTCTGGAGCTGTTCTGTCCAATATGGTGGCCACAAGCCACATGCATCTATTGAACACTTGAATCATGGCTAGTCTGAATTGAGATGTGTAAAACGAGCACCAGATTTCAGAGTTAGTAATATATATATCTTATTAATGTTTATATTGATACATATTGAAATAATATTTTTGATATATTAGATTTAATACAATGTATCATTAAAATTAATCTTTCATGTTTCTCTTTACTTTTTATATGTGGCTACTAGAAATTGTGGCTTGCATTATATTTCCATGGGACAGCACCGGCTTAGAGGTTCTCTACTGCACCATAAAAATAATGAAGTGCTGAATCATGCTGTGGATGAACCTCAAAAGCATTATACTCAGTGAAAGAAGCCAAATGCAAAAGACCACATATTGTATGATTCTATTTTTATGAAATATCCAGAATAAGCAAATCTATAGAGACAGAGAGTGGATGAGTGGTTGCCATAGGCTGGAGATGGGAAGAGGGAGTGACTATAAATCGGCACAAGGGATCTTTTCAATGTGATGGAAATGTTCTAAAATTGAGTTGTGATGGTTGCACAGCTTTGAATGTTTACTAAAAATCACTGAATTATACATTTTAAATGTGTGAATTTTACGATATGTAAATTATACCTCAATAATTAAAAAAGAGGTCAGTGGATATGAGACTGGAATTCCAGGGAAATGTAAGATCTGGAGATAAAGTTAGGAAGTCTCAGCAAGCATTTGAGATCACCTAGAGGGGGTGGAGGAGGCCCAGTTTGCATCCTGGGGGCATTCCAATATTTAGAGCTTAGAGTTTGGACAGACGAGGAGACGACAAGAGAAACTGAGGAACAGCCTATAGGGCAGGAAGGACACCTGGAAAGTGTACAGAGTCATGAAAATCAAGAGGAAAAAGCTTTATAAGAAGAAGGGAATGATTAACTGAGGTAGGCAGTGCCGAGTGCTGAGCAGTCAGGTAAGAGCAGAGGAGACATTAGGTTCAGCCGCACAGAGCAGTCTCCGTGGAGTGGTGAGGACAAAAGCCAGCTGCGGTAAGGCAAGAGGAGGAAGCAACAGGGACCCCAAACAGAGCTCCTTCAGGAAGTTTTGATGGAAAGGAGAACTGAGAAATGGAGATTGAGTTAGAGGAGAAATGGGATCAAGGGGAGGCTTAAAAGGCAGGTTGGATGTATCCAGTGTACGTGTTGATACGCTGATGGAAATGATCCAGAAGAGAGGAGACTGGCGATGCTAGAGAGAGGGGAGACACTTGCAGAAGCAAAGCCCCTGAAAAGGGCCGAGGGCATGGGACCTGCAGCATGGGGTCTGGGTTTTAGCAGAAGCAGGATGCTTCCTGCAGAGCACCGGGAAAGGAGGTAGCGGGGGAGTGGGCAGGCGCAGGTAGGTGGGTAGGTCTCATGGTGGTACCCAGAGACCCTGTCTTACTGATTTTGTTTTCCAGTGAAGGAAGCGAGAAGGTCTGCAGCTGAGGATGAAGGCAGGAGGGCTGGGGGTGGGCGCTTGGCGGGGTTGAGTGACAACAGAAGGTGTCTTATGGCTGATACCCTTCAGTGCCGGGAATGACAGGTGCTCAGTAAACCTTTGTGGACATAAAGCAGTGCGTGAGCTCTCCAGCTGGGGTATGCATAGAAGAGAGTACCGGGAGTGCTGTCAAAATGCAGATTCCTGGGTCCTTATCCAGGAAAGAGCCAAAAAAATCTGCATTTTTGACAAGAGTTCCAGAAGATCCTGATGCCACTGGTCAGCAGGTTGTAGTTTGAGAATCACTGAAAAAAAAAAAAAATGCGTAGGAACAATAACAAATGAAAAATATGTGAACGTGGCCCTACAAATAGGAGGCACTGAGGATTTAATAAGACTCAGTTCTTCGCAACAGAACATACCTTAGGCATAATAAGGTTTCCCATTTCACAAATAATTAAGGTGTTAGTTGTTTCTTGTTTTTAGGAAAAGATGAATGTTCTCCGCTCAAAAGTAAACCAACAAAAACGAAAACAAAACCAACAATTAAATCAATGTACACTTTTCTTTCCAGGGGAGAGAGCAGAATGCGGTACAACCAGGTAAGAGCGGTGCATCTTGGTTCCTTCACCTGCTGCCTGAGTGGGCAGTGGGAGGAGGTGGGGGGAGCAGGACAGACGGGGAGGTGGCGAGACAGTGCTGGAGCTCAGGGCAGCGGAGGAGTCTTAGAGGGGACAGCGCCTGGCCAGTGTCCCCACGGGGGTGTGGCTGTGCTGAGAGGGAAGGCAAAGGTCTTTTGGCTGCTCTGCTGCTTCCAGCATTAGACTGGTGACAGGGAGGGAGCCTTTCAGAGTGGGTGTCGTCGCTCGTTGCTATCCATCTGGTGGGAGGACGGGAAGGTAATATATATTGCAGAGTGGCCGAGGGCAACCAGGAGAAGCCAGAGGCTGTGGGGTAGCTGTCCACCTGTCTCCCCATCCGTTCTATGGCTGCTGAGCACACCGCCGAGGCATGGGGCCCAGCCCGGGGTCCCAGTTTGCCAAGGCTCCGGGTTTGGCTGGAACCGCACACCACCGGGCATACGCATGCGCATATGCACACGAGCGCGCGCAGACGCCCGCTGCTGCCCGCCCTGGCTTCGGACCTCGCAGCACTGGGATGGCCTGATGGCAGAGCCCCTGGT
Organism: Lipotes vexillifer; assembly: GCF_000442215.2. Lineage (NCBI taxonomy): Eukaryota > Metazoa > Chordata > Mammalia > Artiodactyla > Lipotidae > Lipotes > Lipotes vexillifer. The sequence continues at coordinate 1,725,813 of NW_006790426.1, read as the reverse complement.
GGGGGAAGTAACAGTGGGCAGCTTCTGCTTTCTCTCCAGCTCGCTCAACATTATCCCCTGGGCTTTTTCCTGAGCAGACCAGAACCAGTGAACACTTTCACTCAGCAGCTGATAGCTGAGAGGCTGGCTTCAGGACTGGACCTTTCCTCTACCTGCGGAGAGTTTAGGTCCATAAGCAGCCCTATCGCTGCCCGGGTTCCTTAGAGCCCATCCATTTCCGTGTTCCCAGCAATGCCTGTCCCACTGCCCAAGTTGAATTGAGCTGGTGGCCCAGAGGCCTGCGCTTTTCCGTCATGTGGCCATTGAGAGCTACATCTGCCTCATTCTGGGCCCAGTGACCCAAAGACATCCTTTCCCCACAAGTTCTTCCCAGTGGCCCAGAATCCTGGAAAGCTGTCCTACTTGGCAAGAGGGAGGATGAACCCTTAACTCCCGCCTCATCTGGAAGGGAGTTGGCTGGGAAAAGGCTTGGGAAGCTCTGAGGTTTTCAGTTTGCTGGCCCAGGGTGGGGAAAGACTGAGAGCTCTCCAGAAGCTTAGCCTGTGCAGCTGTTCCTGTAGGCCTCGGCAGTCCCTGGACATTGGGAAGATTCATGATACCAGGCGAAGCCCTCCCAGCGCATGTGTCAGCAGATGTGCAGGGTTACTTTCTAAGAACCTTTCAGAAACAAACTCCTATTTATTTATTTACTTAACTTACTTATTGCAAGCGTGTTGTCATAGTCCCAAAACAACAGAAGCCACATTTTACACCAAAGTCTGCAAATAGTCAAACAGATGGGGGGATGAATCGAGCGATCCCTCACTTCCTCCTAATTCCTAAAACTCATGTGGGAGAAGATGATTCCAGCAGATTGTAGGAGAGATCTGTAATCAAAACCTTAGTGAGGTCCCAGGGTCTTCCTTAGAGAAATGTTGAGAGGTTGTTTTTTTTTTTTTAAATAAAGCCCTCTGAGATGCTGTCTTCCACACCCTCTTTGACCTAGGGCCTGGGAAATCCAAGCTAGGATTACAGACCTCCCACTTAGATACACTGCACTAAGCTGCAAATCCAGCCATCTGCACTTTGGCCCTTGGCCAAGGTCAAAGGCAACTCTTAGTAAAGTAAAAGCTTCCTCTTACTTCCAAAATTCATTTTTAACTTATTGTGGAGTGCACTGCTAACTTGGAAGTGTTTTTAAAATTTCTCTTAAATACCCTGGGTGAGCTATTTCTATACTGTGGCCCTCTTTGTCTGCTATAGTTTCCTGTCCAAGGTCAGTGTCGTTTTGGGTGATTATTTGAGCAGGTCCCCTCAGCCAAGTTGTTGCTGGCCTTGTATAGACAGACCAGTTTTTGCACATGGGCTGCAACACATTGTATATTTTTTTCTCATACTTTAGAACGTTATCTTAGAATAGCCCCAATTCATAATAACCCTGTAATTAGGCTGACCAGATGCAATAATGCACTTGAAAGACATATGGTAAATGGCAAAGCCAGATGCAAATGTAAGGTTTGATATGGTTATTCAAACCATTGACTGGCTTCCCTAACCTAGGTTGACTCGCTCCAAGTCTGGATTAGCAGTGAAATCACTCGAGATTTCTTGTCCAAACAGATGCAACCCCATGCACACCCATGCACAGCTTCTAAGAGCCTGACCACCATTGAACTACAATATTCCTGCCATTTTGGATGTTGACACCCACGTCTGTTGGGTTGTCTAGGGAAATAACCATCCTTCTGGTCACAGAATAATTTTGAGGCCAATTCCTGTGTTACTAACGCGTGTTAATTTTTATCTTGGTTGAAAGGCAGAAAGGGGACATTGGTCTCTGGTTTCTCTTTCTTCCTCTCTGTGGCTTTCTCTCTTCCTGTTTTCTCTCTCTCTCTCTCTCTCTCATCTCTTTCCTTTTGCTCTGCAACTGAGCAGCAGAAGAGATGGAAGGCTTAGGCTGCCCCACTTTCCTTGGCTGAGCTGCCCCCCTGCTCCCCACTTTGTGCCCCACCCAGCACTTCAGTAAGTCGGTATCAATTTGGTGTCATGCAAAGTTGGGATAGCTACGTTTCCTTGTCAGAGATTCCGCTCACTGCACAGAGCACCACACAAAAGAAAGAAATCCTGATACGGTTCTAACAGTCCTTTGCTTTCTAGATTGGGCAGAAATTATGTAACTTCACGGGGAAAAAAAATCCTTAGGACTTATTTTAGGAAATAAATTTTAAAGGCACCCTAGATATTTTTGGTATTGGGTGTCCAACACCTGCATTAAGAGTCTGTACTCTTGCTGACCCTGAGAGTTTATAATAGATGATTTAATGCTATTGCTGAATGTTCTGTGATAAAATCAATTTCCCAATTTCCATAATCACGCCGGAACCTGAAGTAGGAAGAGCTGAAATCTGTTCCCGTGACCTTGGGCAAGTTTCTTAATCTCTCCTGGGCTCGTTTGCCTTATGTTTAAAGTAGGTTTAATAGTTCTTGCCTATCTCACTGGGTTGTCGTGAGGGTATCATGCAGTGTGAGATAAGGAAATGATGTGAGAATGTCCAAAAACAGAAACCCAAATCACCATGGAAACAAGGTGGTGCAGCTGCTACCCTCCAGTTATGATACGTAAAACCTATGGCCCTGTCACATTTTTGGCACTCTCTTTTGGCATTTGGAAATTCAAAAGCAGATCTGTTATAAGAAATATCACTCTCACATAACCCACATCCTCAAAAAATAAGTAACTTATGAAAAAGAAATGACATGGACTTAGCTAACCAAATTGACGTAGATCCGAGATGAGCTCAAAATAATCTTGCCTGCTGTTTCTTTGCAAAATTTTGGTCTGTGCTGTTATTTTAGTTCCAGTGTTTGGGTGGCATGAGATTTGGATTACACTGTGTCTTTGCCCATGCATGTCCTGGAGCTAGCAGCATTTGCTCAGTATTCAGACACCTAGAAGTTGATCCGAGTTCCCTAGATGGCGGGCCTGCTGAGGGAGACAGGCACCACAAGGCCAGTGAGCAAGGCAGCATGAGTCTTATCTCCTTGACTGGCTCCACGGCACATACGATTTCGTGCCCATTCACAGAAATCAGTCAAGGCTTGTGGGCCCAGGTCTGTGTTCATCACGCATGGACATTATCTCTGTCAGCCTTGGTCCCCACTCGGTACCTCTCAAATTTTGAACGAAGCCAGTTGAAAATGAACTGTGTCTCTTGGTTAGGGACCCTCCTCCTAACCTCAGAAAGCCCTTTGCCCTAGAAGGCTGGCAGCATTGAGTCAGGCCAACTTGGGTGGTGAAAGATGAGCAAATAAGCCAACACAGGTATATGCATGTGAGCAACTCTGGAAACTGGTCCAGTGTTTGTGGCTGTTTTCGCTGTCGCTGGTGAACTGTGGTATGATCGCCCCTCCCTGTGGCCGAGATGGAGCACAGGGAATGGAGATCCTAAAGTCAAGCAAGACACTTTCAACCTGACCACACGGGTCCTCCGCTGGCAAGGGTTAATGGGATGGATGAGTCTTTGGCTGGAAATGAGAAAGTTCCCTAAGGCTCCATGACAGACCCTTTGGTAGAAATCTTGGGATTGGAGCCAAAGAGGCCTGGGTTTGGGGCCTAGCTCTGCCACCTCCCCCCCTCTAGGCCCCAGTTTAGGCCTCTGTAAAATGGGACCACACGTGCAGGGTTGAGCTGACGTTAAGTGTGATAATGGATTTGAAAACATTGTAACTGAAAGTGTACTTGACTAAAGGACAGGAGATAATCATCATCCTGGGTGCCCTGGGGACCCCAAAGAAGCTGCAGCCTCCCTCCTGGCATCAATTTCTTCATCTCTAAAATAAGAATAATAATTGCCTGGCTCTTAGATCAACGGAATAAAGATTAGTCAAATGCATTTGAAATGCCAGGAGGCATTAGGAAGATCAGTGCCCTGGTATGGTGGGAGTTGAGACTTGGTGATGCGTTTAAGTCAAAATGATGAAAATTGACCCTTCCGATCATCTTTGAAAGTCTCTTGCTTTCCTGGGCTACAGATTACATCTCTCCCCTGATTCCCCCTCCATCTGGTCAGCTTTGCGGGATGACAGCCCTGATTGGAGTTTCAGTGGTTTCCTGGACACGTGCTGTGCCCTCCTGTGATTTAGAATACATTTGTGTTACTCCTGCCTGACACCGTGGGTAAATTAAGACCCGCTTAAACATCCAGAGGCCTTCAGATGGAGCATTGGACACCAATGTGCTGGGGGTTCAGGCCTTCCATTTGCATTTTGTGTCCTCCTCCAGTCGTGGGTCGTAAGAGCGTCTTTCCCAGTTGTATGTTTACCTTGGTTGCTTTCTTGATTTCTTTTGTTCCGTTTTCCCCTAGGCCCCCCTGTCTTCCCCCTAAACCACAGAAAATGAGGAGACCTAGGCCTCTCTCAGTGTGTAGCCATAAACTATTTAACGGCTGTATGGAAGCGTTCATTAAGGTACTTGCTGGGGAGCCACGGAGTCCGCGAATGCACCCAATGTAATGGCAGCCTTTCTCCACCTCCTCCCCCGGCCAACAGCCCTGCCCCAACCTACCGACCTACCAACGACTGATGGACTGGAACTTTCAATCCAGGCCCTCGGCCAGGCCTTGTGGCAAGCTGGTCCTCCCGGCAGCCTGCTCTTAGCTTCAGTGAGGGCTTCTAATCAGAGCTGCTTTTGCCTCTGACCAGTTGCTCCTAAGTGCTTTCCCTTGATTCTCAGCCCTGGGGGAGGGTTGCAATCGTGCTGGGACCCAGTAAAATCCAGGTGGCGCTGAATCCATGCCAGACAGTGGTCCCTGTCAGCCCCACTTCACTGCTTCAGGAACTGCAGTCCTGACCAGCCTGAGGGACACTTAGAGAAACCCCCTCGCCTTGAGTCACACTCACATCTCCCAAGAGGAGACAGGTTGGAAACAACACAAAGAAAAGCCCTGTGAGTAACTGTGTTTTTATACAAGTGATTTTTTAAAGTTGAGAATATACCAGCAAAGGAACACAACACATACAATTTGTACGAGAGACAACCCTTCCACCTAATTTTGTTTCTTGTTAGGCAGTTTGGGAGAAGAGAAAAGAGCTGAGGTAGTCCCTTTAGAATTCCAGGTTAGTCCTTTACACCTTAAACTAAAAAGAAAGCTTTTCACCTCAGTGAGTTTCTCTTCTTACTTCTTGGCTGCAAAGGGTGCAGGATCAAGCCATCCCAGATAGAACAGCTCAAAGCAAGTTAAGATGGTGATGGAGTTGAAAAGGGCAGCACGTGGGGGACATACTTGAGGAAGGGGAGATGCATTCTGAACATTACTTAGGGGAACAGCAGAAGGTCCCTGACAGTTATTGGAAGCGTGCCCCATCTAACGAAGACCCTTTGCAGAAAATAAGAGTCAGGAGAAAAGTAAAGGTTCTCGGGCCCTGCCGACACTTTTGGAGTGCTGGGGCTGCCCCTGCTCTGGCTCTCTATCCTCTGTCCTCATATAGGGCATGCACAGGACTTGCTGGGCAGGGAGCGTTGGCCACAGGCATGGGAGGGGGTAGGCAGGACCAGCCTAGATCCCTCTGCCTGTAAGCTGAGTTCTGGGGGACCGTGGGGGAAGCGAAAGGGGGAAAGGAGGGCACACGTTGGGACTGCCCGGGGGTGGGAAACAGCAGCAGCTGCTCTAGGATGCCTCAGAGGAGGGAGGTGTGGAGGACCCCAAAAGGAGGGTGCTACTGTGTGCATCAGGGAAGGGGTGCTGTTTGGAGGTGACCCCGAGTGAGCAGTTTGCCATCCAGAAGGTCATGGGAAGACGGGCTGTCTCAAGAGCCCTTTCTTCATCCTCCCTCCTCTCTCCAACAAGACTTTCTTCTCAAAAAAGCCATAGTCCAGAGCGGAGAGGGGACTGAGGCCCATTTGTTACTCTCTCTGCCCTCAAGGAGCTTATCATGTTGCTCAGGAGGTTTTTGACAGAAAGCTGAACGTGGAAGATGATTCAGGATGATCACTTGGCGGCTGATTCCCCATGGAAATAAGTTCTGTGAGAGCTCAGAGCAGGAAGAACTGTGAGCAGTGGGGCCCGGGCGGCTTTGAAGGACGGGGCGGAACACAGCAGAGGGGAGGACGGAGGAGCCCCTGAGAGAAGGAACAGAATGAGCAAAGGCTCAGAGACACAGACACCTTTCAGAATACGCTCAGCTCTTTGGAAACGGGTGCTCTGTCAGGACGCTTGGAAGGAGTTCTTACCTGATGGCATTTGCAAGTTAGGTGTTCTGTTTGGTGAAACAGTCTCTGAATGGAGAGCTCCTACAAAAAAATGCATGACGATCGAGTGCCATGCATCAACCGCGGGAGTGTCTGCCCCTTGGTGGTAGTCACCAGGAAGCCACATCCTTATTCTAAATATATAGCCATTGCTGCAGCTGGTCAGTCTTCCGAGAGCCTGCAGCAGGACCTTTGTCAGCGGCGCCAAAACTTTGTCTGAGAACGGACACCCCAGTCTTTGGAATGAAAAGTGCCAATCAGATCCCGGCTTTGTAGCCCCTGGAGCCACAATATGGCAAGAGGCATAGGCCGTAGTGGGCGCTAGGGGACTGGCTCTGAAAAGAGCCCCCAGAGAGGGACACCCCAGAGCACTAGGCAGCAGCATGTTGCTGAAATCAGAGCACAGCCTCCTCAGGGGACCGTTTGACTGAAAAAAGTATGTTTGTTGAGCGAATGCATTTCTTTATAGTCACGTGTGCTTGTACCGCACATCATCTGTGCAATTCCGCCAGCTCTTCTGGGCGCCCACTCTAAGCTCCCTGTGGGGACAGACTGCAGCGGCAGGACCCCAACCTCAAGGATTGTTAACTCTCAGAAAATGAAAAGGCATTGTGATGCATCCAGTCCTTTAACCTTTGGGAATGGAATTTAATTTCCTCTTATGATTCCCATGCTATCTGGAAGAAGATTCAGCGTGAACTAAGAATCCCCAGCTCTGAAATTCTAAAGCTCTGAAAGGCTTTTCAATAAAATAACATCACAGAGACTCCATGATTATGAGGGTTTAGAGGGACAAGGAAGCATCCCCAAGAATGACGGATAAACGTAGTTGGAGTTACTTGTATAAATCTCTAGGACCTTACCCGAATGGATTCTTATCAAAATGCTTGATTTTTCCCCCCTTCTCTCGGATAGAAGGAAACCCAATTTATTATGATAAATTTTGAGGCCCAGGAGGTCTACCTTCGGGCTGGGGCAGGGGGAGTCCTTACCTTGTTTCAATAAAATGAGAATGATAATTACCCACCTCCTGAGTGTGTGAGGAGGATCACATGAGTAACACCTGCCGGGTTCTAGAGCTCTGCCTGGCGCAGAGTAAACACCATGGAAATGTTAGCTGTTAGTGCTGCCTGGGCTTTCCGGAGAGTGCCCACGGGGCCCTGTCTGATCACCTGGCACTGCCGTCCTAGGTTCAGGTAGGTGTAGTCGACATAGGAAAATTCTAGTTGCTGAGGTGCCAGGGGCTGGACAGGTGACACCAGCAAGCAGGTGCACATCCTCCCATTTCTCAGTCGGGATGAGACACAGCACGCACCCCAGAGCCTGACCCACTGCATGTGTGGGAAGAAAGAAGAGGCAGTGCTCCCCTGCAAATGGGCGACTTTAGTGAAAGCAGAGCCTCCGGTTCTGCCCGCAAGATCACGAAGGCTCTCTGACTCCACTGCCCTCCCTCCTCCAGGCTTTGTCAGCTTTTGGGTTCCCTGAGGCTTTTTCAGTGCCAGGGTGAGGGTCCGTGGGCAGAAGGAAAGCAAAGCCAAGTGGGTACCCGGGACAAGCTGCCCCAGGTGTGTGGTAGGAAAGCACGGGCAGCTGTGTGGAATTTGGAACCAGATGGAATCCTGTTTGGTCCTGTCCAGAGGGCACCTCATAAACACGGTCTTGGTTAACTAAGAGCTAAGAGCGAGGTTTCCTGAGCTGACTTGCAGGGCCAGTGTCACAGGAGACACCTGAGGGCGTGTGTCCCTCCTTTTCTGTGGGTGGCTGGGCTAACCTTAAAGAGTCTTAGGTGGGCTCTCACCATTGGTGTGTAAACAGCCCCCGTGTTGAGGAGAAGCTAGACTTGGGGTGGGGCAAGTGTTCAGTACACACCGTTCCTGCCCTTTGACAAGGACTGAAAGAGGCCCCTTTGCCCCCTGGCGTCCGAGGCAGCCACCCTGGAAGGCTGGCCGGGCAGGTCCGGAGCTCCACTGGGCCCACGGTTTGCCTGCCGTCTCCCCGGACCTCCGCTGGCTGCCATTGCATTTCGGCGTTCCCGGACTCTGAAGGAGCTGCTTGCTCTAACTGGTCTTATTACTTCTGCGTAATCTTTTCTTTTTCTTCTGCTCTGCTGCCTGTTTATTTTTTGTTATCAGAGGAAGAAGAAATGCTCGAGCCAGGAACCAGGTATTTACTGGAAAGGTCCGTCAACCCCATTCAACTGGATGGAGCCTGTCTTTAGCCCTGACTAGTAGCACAGGGCCCGCCTTGCCTGTTGCCAATGAGTCCACTTTATTACCTTCTCCATGACTGTAGTTAATCAAGGACAGAATTTGCAAGTGGGGTGTGGAGGACCCACGAAAGCATCCAAATTCATGGTTTTTTCTCTGTCCCTTTACATGAGCATATTACATATGCCTCATTGCTTCCTCACCTTCTGAGGAGGCTAGTGCTTAACTTGGCCCCTTTTCAGAGAGGTTTTAAAAAATTTTATGCTCTGTAAGTGGCCTGAAATAGCAGAGAGGTCAATCAGTCACGAAATCCGAAAGAAAATTATCCCTTGCCCAGCTCTCTGTGGTTGTGGGCCAGTCTAGGAAAATATAATTGAAAATACATTCACACCCCAGATGCATGTATTTAGAACTGCATCTTATTCAGCCTTTCTGATTAAGGTTGCCACTCAGTGGTCAGTGGCTGACGTTAGCTGTTTCTAGAAGTTTTCCTTTTAATGTGTTTACTGTTGAACAAATATCTGTCTGGATGTTTAGGTTGTTACATTGTGAATAGAATTGGTCTCCCCTCCTCCGAGCTCAAAAGGATCCCTGGGGCCAGCCTTGCTTCCCCCATGGTGTGTCCTTCTTAATTCTGGCAGCGGGTCCTACAGTACTAGGCAGAGGCCTTGATCCTGCCCTGAGCGCTGGGAGAACAGAATTGAGATGGGGCTGAGGGCAGTGGGAGGCAGAGAAGTCTTCGAGGGCGGATTCCAGCCCCTCCAGGCGGTGGGCTCCCTCCCCTTCCCTGATATGCCTATCAGGCCTCCTGAGCCCTGATTCCTTCCCAGCTGAATAGGAAGACAGAGCATTTCTTTAAAATGATCACAGCTATGGCTTTTCTGCAATCACAGAAGACTTTCTATTTTAACTGTTTGTAGAGACTTTAGAATTAGTGGTTCCTTGCTTGTTTTCCTACTAATCTGATGGTACTAATTTTCTGGCTTGAGTTCATAATCTGTGTTTGCAGTGTCTTCTCTCCTGTGGTGGTTGCCAAGTCCAATACAACTCACAACTTCTTTTCTTAAGGATTCAGGACAAGCTATACCACTGGTCGTCGAGAGCTGCATCAGATACATCAATTTATATGGTAAGCTCGATCTCAGGACAGTGTTTTCAGGTCTTTCCAGAACAGGTGCTAGGCTGTTCTCATAAGAAATGAGATTCAAATTCGTCTGGGAAGATTTCCTGTTGCTGCTCTGCTTCTGAGAGGGAAAACGTTCTATAGAACAGCTGCTATCTTGAGTGCTGTCTGTTGAGCCTTGTGTGTCGGGGGAACTGAAGATGGTGGTGAGAAGACCCAGGAGCTAGGAGAACCGAGGAGCAGGGAGGGCACGTGGGACAACTGTATTAGTTCCTTTTTTGCTCCCACTCGAGCCCAGAGCTCTGCACTTTGGGCGCCGAATGAGGTTGGTCAACTGATCAGTTAATCCTGCTAGACTGTGGTAAGCTCCATGGAGGAAATAGAGTGTCTGGGATTTGCCACATGGTGTCCCCAGCACTTAAATTGTGCCTCCATCTGTTCATTTATTCATCCCTCCAAAAATATATTTCCAGAGTGCATAGCAGGCACTGTTTTTGACAATGGCAGCATAGCCATGAACCAGACAGGTAGGATGCTGGCCCTAGGTAGCTTACATGACCAATTAGAAGGGCAAGGGAATGAACAAGCAGAGAGACAAATAATACAATTTCAGATAGTGATAATGCCAAGGAACTAATTAAAGGGGATAGAGAATGGCTAGAGGAGGGAAGGCGTGCTTTGACTAAGGTTGTGAGGAGAGCCATCTCCGAGGGGGTGATATTTGAGTAGAAGAAGCCAGCCAGGTGGAGAGAATGACAAGTGTCAAGGCCTAATATGGGAAAAGAAGGCCGGCATAACTGGACGGGAATGAGCCAGGAGGATGGGGTAAGAGACAGAGGTGGTAGAAATTCAGCACGAAAGAAATGAACAACGTTTACTGAGCACATACTATATGTACAAACCAAACTTTAACTAAAGCCTGCCTTTAAGGGTAAGCACTTTCCTGAATTATAAAGTAGAGAGTTGTTTCATATAGAAAAACTGAATCTCAGGGAAAGGATCCCAGTCTTAATTCCCTTTTCAGATGAGGGAGGCCCTCTAATTCCTTCGATCTTATAGGTCGCTGTTTTGTTGTTACTGCTGTGTCAGGTATCAAGGTCTCCTCTTTGTTAAGGCCTTGTAGAAACAGATAATAAAAAATGAGATTGTCCTTCTTCAATGAGTTGATGTCCCCCAAACTCCATGACCCCAAGCCAGCATGCACTCTAGACTCTAGATTTTCTTGAAGGAAGACGTTGTCTGTGATGGGCGAGGGAATGGTTGAGGGAGTGGCATTAATCATTCTCATTCAGAGTCTCTGTGGCTGTTAAACTCCGATGGCATTTGTAAACTCAGGCCAAGCTACTTGGGACCAGTGCAACTGATGAATGCACTAGGCAGCATTCACTCACTACCCAGTTATCTGATTGAGCTGACCTGTGGGTTAAAGTGGAAGTCCTTCACTGGTCCAGTGTTGATAGAAACTTCTTGTTTCCTTCAAGCCCAAACAAGAGACCCTAGACATATGAAGCAGAATGTGACTGAGTATTTGGACCAGCTGAAGTTCTTCGCAAAGGCTCCTTTTGGGCTTCTGCCAGGAGACGGTCACTGGGAATGACTCTGTTACAAAGGATGGCGGGAGAAAGAGGCAAGCAGTGGGGAGAGTCTTCCGTGTTCCCAGTGATCTGATGAGCTCAAGGCATTTTCTCTTTCTTTTTTTGTTTGTTTCTTTCCTTTAGGACTCCAGCAGCAAGGGATCTTCAGAGTGCCAGGATCCCAGGTTGAAGTCAATGACATCAAAAATTCCTTTGAGAGAGGTAGGTGTGGAGTGATCATCTCCAGCTTGTGTCCAGAGGAAGCCAGGATGGGTGTTAACACATGTCTTAGAGCCAGTGGTGCTGGGGCAGCATGTATCAGCATCTCTTCCCAACTTCACCTTCAGCGACTTCACCTTGGTAGCTCGAGATCAGCCAAGGTGGGAGTATTTATACCACAGAAATTGGCAAACACTAAGACCTTTGATCTTTTTCTTTTCCCAGCCAAAGAGCTAGCTGTTGAACATTTACCAGCACACGTGGGTGACTTTCTCTGGTGGGCTCTACAGTGGTTGCTGGGAAAGAGGACCTTGGAGTTATTGTGTGGATCTGTAAAGGCTGCTGTGTTTTAGAAAAGTTGGAAGAAGCTAGATAACATGGAGTGGCTTAGAATTGCCTAATTCTTTTTTATGCAGTGTTTTTGGCAAAGCTATTCTCCCCAACCCTCAGGGAGGTTACCTAGTTCCCACTTTGGTATAAAAGCGTATCAGAAATGAAGTGGCCACCAGAATGTGGCTTATTTGGTTGAGACTCCCTTGGCCTCAGGATCCCTGATGGGAACAGATGGCCAGTGGCAGTGTCCAAGCAAAGTAAGGACTTTCTAGGGTGAGGAGGAGCTCAATTCTTCTTAAACCTCTGCGTTTTTATACTAGTACATATCTTGCTGCTACAGTGAAACTGAGAGTCCGTGCATTTCCGTTCAAGGAAATATTTTCCAGCATCACACTCTCTGGTTGTTGAACAAAGCCCATCCAAGGGAGGAAAGAAGAGCCAGTGTGGGGCATCCTAAGCGATATCTCCACCTCTAGTTTCACAGCATTTGGAAGCATCCCGTCTCTGTAGTTACTCCTCAGCTCTGATTTTCTACATTTTTCTCTGAGTAGTTAGGTATTAAGTTTGGTCTGAAGACGCCGATCCCAAACCCATTTCCCCGCAATACATCACATCCCAATTTACAAAGCACTTTCTTACCCATTCTTCTATGTAATCCTCCTAATAGCCTTGGAAGGTATATGGTGTGTCCTTGTTGGTTGTGCTCTGAGCAAGCCTCTCCCCGGGGCTCCAGCCCTAGAATTCTCCCGACTTATTGCCAGGCTTCCTGGAGGGGCTGCCTCCTGAGCAGACTCACAGTCGGTCACCTTATCCTTCCGCTTCCGTCCTGAGATCTAGCTCCAGGGCAGGGGAAGCAGTCTGTTAGCCCCAGGCAGTCACCACCATAGCCCCCAGCACAGAGCTTTGCAGCGCTAGGCACTCTGGCTTGGAACCTGGTGTGGAGAGCAGGACTGGGCTGGATGTGGCTCTCAGTGGCCCATGAGGAGGGTCCTGGGGAGCTTAGGGTTTGGAGTCCACTCCAGGATCTTGGGTACTTAGAACCAGGGAGCCCCAGAATTGCCCTGCTCCAAGCTCCTACTCACACATTTATTCATCCACTCAACAAGTCTGCATGGAGCCCTGCACTGCACTGGGTAATGGACTAGGGCCTGTCAATATGATAGGAACAACAGGCAAGTCACTGCTAGCAGAGAACCGGTTTAGTAAACAGCACGGTCAGCGCAAGCATGGAGTAAGCGCTGGGTAGCATGGGAGCCCCTAGCCCAGCTTGGGTGGAAGGGGGAGGAATAGCAAAGCCTCGAAAGGCTTCCTGGAAAAGGAAATGCCTAAGCTGAGGCTTGAAGAGTAAGAGTCAGGGGAAGCAGGGAAAGGGCATTCCAGACCAAGGGAACAGCATGTGCAAAGCCCACAAAGCAAGAGTTATCCTCCCCTCAGCATCCCTGATAGAAGTGTCATTCATCATTTCCCTGAGCTTCTCTTGGCAACGACAGACAGCCCAGCCAGGGCTTGGTTTCTTTATTTCCCCCAATTCCTTAACACCCCTGCTGCCCTGTGTTCATTGTAAGTGGACAGAGCCGTGGTCTGGACCCTTTGCTGGTTCCATCCTCCCGGGCTCATCCCATCAGAGAGAATTCCTTGTATGTCATGAGTAAACTGCCTGGTGCCTCCAGCCCAGTGACCGCTCCCCCTTGTGTTTTCTTACTTGCCGGTGTCTTGTAAGTAAGTACCTTGCTGTACCAGGCAGCCAGGCCCAATCCCCACCCCAGCAACGCTGCTTTCTTTCCTTCCTGAACGTGATTTCTAAGGTCAGCACCTTCTGTTACTTGCTCAGGTGCCTTGGAGGGGTATTTGTGCAAATTGGACTTCTCTGCCCCTTGGAGTGAAGAGATCACCTGACCCAAATCTCAGCTGCAAAAATTGTTTTCTGCTTTTTCGTTGCCTCATGCGTGCAGTTGGCCCCTCTCCCTCTCACCCCCATTCCGGGATGAATCTCATTCTCTTGCCCGCTTCGTCCTTCGGCTCCACCCGAGCCTACATGGGAGCATGGCTTATTCTAAAAGAATAGTTCCTGGGATGTCTCTTTTAGAAAGAAACATCTTTCTAAAGATGTCTTCTTTGGCTTCTCTGGGCTGGCTGGTACCCAGATTTCACACGCATTACTTTCTGTTTCTTGACATTCACCACCCACTGGCCCTGGGTCTGGGTTCCTGACCTAGCTGACCCTTGGGGCACCACTTACCCCCTCTCCTGAAACCGGCTTCCCTCTCCCTGGCTCGCTGCTGTGTTCTTCTCAGCCCCTGGCAGCGAGCGGCCCGGGCCCACTCCTCGCGGCCCACCTGCTCTAACTGGTGATGGAACTTTCTCTCCAAACCAGTACATTGTATGTTTTTCCTTTCTTCCTTTTATTTTAAAATTTTTAAACCCTCTAATCCCTGCAGGGTGCCTGTCCTTTGCCACTTGTTCAAACAGACATGGGTCTTTTCCTCCTTGGCCGCTTATTTTCTCTCTTTGGGCGCAGCTCTTGCCTACGCTCCGTGCAGAAGGCTGTTGAAAGGAGCACAGACCTCTTTTCCTTAAGCTTCTGAAAAATTACGTGTTAGAAATCCATTTTTGGCTTATTATTCGTAAACCCACTTTCCTTCTCCTCTGACATGAGTCAACCAGGGTTTTAGTTGGCATCATGATTTTTGTTATTATATTTTGCTGTCAATAAATCTCAAACTCAGCACTCAAGTTTTGAGATCTTCCTGTAATCTTCTGGCAAAATGAAGGAGAAAACATCATGGAAAAGCAGGAATCAGCAGCTGTGCTGTGGAGAGAGCTGTGGTTTGCTGTTGTTTCCCAGGCTAGTTTTTTGCCTCTCTGTTTTCCCCACAAACCAATCCCCTGTCCTCTTGGTATGTAAAAGGTGAGAGAGCCGCCTGTGTTCTCTCGTCGTGTGGAAGGGTGGCTGGAAAGGGAGTCAATGGTCCTTTCACTGTGCTCACATCAACATAGGGTTTGGATTTGGGGCTGAAATCATGGCATGTAGGATCTGACACATTCTAGACTCTGGATGTGGCCCTTCTCAGATCTGTTTCCTACCCCAGGAGGAGGGGTGTGAGCGGGAGACACAGGGAGGGGTTGTCACGTTGCGGAGCCTCGGGATGGGGCTGGGAGGATCCTGGGCGCAGAGACCTGCCCTGGAGAGACCACCTGCGGGCTTCCTGCCATGCCCCCATCCAGCAGCACGTTCCCCTAGAGCTGTGAGCACACACGGTGTGTGGTGTGTTCACTCTGCCCTGGGTGCAGCCCGCCTTCAGCCCTTAAGGCGATGCTGGGGCGACCTGGCAGGGAGCAGGCTGCAGGCAGGACTGTTTGGTAATAATTCTGCCTCCCTCCCCGGGAAACTAGCTAGCAAAATGGGAACTAGCTTTCTCTTGGACTGGCCTGGGATTTTAGCTCTAATTCTCCTCCTGGAGGAAGCCATCATTCACATACACCATCCTGCTCATCTTGAACTCTGGAATTCCATTCATTTCTAAGCCAAAATTGACAACCCTTGCAGAGAGCCAAAGGCCTGGGCTAGGAGGGAGGATTGTTTGGATGGCTCCTTTTATGGACGAAGTGCCTTCTGGGAGGAAGAGCAAGAATGGATGGTGTGTGTGTGTGTGTGTGTGTGTGTGTGTGTGTGGTCAGTAAGTTAACCATGCTTAACAAGGAGAGCTTATATGGAGGAAATAAAATCCTTGTGCTTTTGGATCATGAGACCACAAGAGTAACATGTGGTGCACTAGGGGAACAGCTTAATACAGGGCAGAGTTTTCAAACTCTTAAAGTCCTTCAGAGGGGCTTCAAGGGCTGCTACTGGGATAAGGAGGGAAGATGAGAAGGTAGGGCTTGCACCTTTCTCTAAATTCAACTAAGGCAGCTTTGCTCATCCATGGGAACTTTTTTCTTGAAAAAAAAAAAAAGTTGAGATTCTACTGTAAAGGAAGGAGGGAGAGAGGGAGGGAAGGAAGGAAGATGATAGATGGATAGCTAGCTAGCTAGATAGATAGATAGGCATGCAGGCAGACAGGCAGCAGATAGAATTGAAAACCACAGGTAGAAGAAGGAATATCTCCCAGGCATTATGAGACCTGGGAGCTGCTGGTGTCTGTTTTTGACTACATGAGCAAGTTGTTTCATTTGCTGGGGCCTCAGCTTTCTTGCAGGTGAGAGGGGTGGTGCTGGGACCATGCCTCCCTTGGTGCCATGCAGTGCTGTTTTGCGGATTAAGAGAGATCACATATGCCAGTGTGCTTGTCACTTGAAAAGTGCTATATCAGTATAGGCCATATATATATATATATATATATATATATATATATAGTTTTCTCTCTTCCTTCCTCATGACAAAGTCTTGCATTTTCCTTTCTTTTTTTTTTCCAGGTTTTAAAATTTTAATTTTTTTTCAAAGTTAAACCCAAGACACATTGACTTCATAGGAAATCCACTGAGAAATGATTTTCTAGGCTGAACACCTGTTTCCCTCTAGTGTCCCCCCAACAGAGCATGTACATGTTATTTACTTTCATTTTATAATCACTGCTGTCCCACCACTATACCAAGATCACCTAAACTGTGTGTGTGGTATTCTGAATATTCTTACTGATACCCTAAGTTCACTAACTGCAAAAGATTTTCTGGGATAACCTGTCACTTGAATTCTTTGGCTACTTTTGAAGATGAAGTCCAAAGAACTCTTAAATGATTCTCCTTTGGGGAAGATGGTATTTTATAGGCATTAGCAACTGGCACCTGGGGCTGTACTGATCCCATCTGGCATCACTGGGAGGCAACCTGTAAAACCAAAGAATCATTTGATGCAACAGCCAACTAAGTGACTCAAAACTGAAGGTTAAATTTAAAGAAAAAACTAATTTAGAGAAAAAAAGGTAATCCTAGAGGAACTCATTCTAAGCAATCGATCATTATGCCTGTGTGTGTGTATGTATGTATGTGTGTGTGTGTGTGTGTGTGTGTGTGTGTGTGTGTGTGTGTAAGGCAAAGCCAGATTGATTCAGTGCAGGCTGGTGGGTCCCAGATGACTCCTTTTCCGGAGACAGTGATCTGAGGGAACAGAATGTGGCAAGTGGCCAGTACCAGTAAAGAGCAGCCATGAAGTGCTGGGGACATTTACATTCAACCCCTGTGGGGAAGCATTTTCATCTCCTCCTATGGGAACGTCTGAGCGGTTGACCTATGGAACACAGTGCATGGGCTGCCACACACAGTCGTTCAGGCTGGGCACTGCCCAAGAGTACTCAGCCACGAGGACAGGAGGGTGCTGAACTCTGGCTCATGCCCTGGAAGCCACAAGCCCTGGTTCAGGAAGTGCAGGGGGGGGTGTCTTTCTCTAATTTGCACTGAAGCATGTTGGGGCCAGCAGAGGCCCTGGCAGTGACACACATTCTCTTCCCACAGAGGCATAGTATAGAGATCCAAGTATGAATTTGCAGTTCTGCTCTTTTTTTTTTTTTTTTTTTTTTTTT
>NW_006790426.1:1677048-1707717 GCF_000442215.2 Lipotes vexillifer | reverse complement strand
ACGAACCCGTGTCCCCCGCATCGGCAGGCGGACTCTCAACCACTGCGCCACCAGGGAAGCCCGCAGTTCTGCTCTTCATTGCTTACCAGACTTAGATTGCTCTGGGCTGTTCTGGCAGGAGGAGGAGGAGAAGCCCACTGAGCAGACCTCTCTCAGCACCTTCAGGGAGGTATCGGGTTGACTGCCTGCTTCCTTTCACGTCCCCCATGGAAATCCTGGTGGTGAACTAGCTCAGCAAACCCCCATTAAACTGAAAAGTGCTGCTCTCCTGAGGTATTTTCCCCTGTGCAATTGGCAAAAACTTAAAAGACATTCCATGGGCAGGGCTATGGAAGAGCAGCCTTCTCCTATGTTGCTGGCAGGAGGAGAAAATGGTGCCGCCCCGCCGGAGGAGAATTTGGCATTATCTGATGAAAGTACACGTCTGTGTGCCCTTTGGCCCAGCAATCCCACTTCTGGGAACCTACCACAGAGACACACCTCTATGAATAAGAAACACAGGTACAAGGTTATTTGCTGTGGCAGTATTCGTAACAGCAAAACATGGGAATGTCAATCCATAGGAGACTGGTTGACTACATTATGGTCTATCCATGAAATAGGGTCGTTTGGGGCCGTAAAAAAAAAAAAAAAATGAGGAAGATCTGTATGAACTGACAAGGAGGGATTTCTAGGATTTACCGTTTAGAGAAGAAACAAGTATATGTAGTAGCAGAGTGTGCTACTTCCATTTTACGTAAGAAACGAGGGAAGGTTAAAAAATTGTATATGTGTATTTACTTATTGTTGCAGAAAGAAAAATTAGCAGGACAAACCAGAGACTAATGAAAATGGTTAAATGCAAGGTGTAGGGAGAGAAGAATAAGAATAGGGCTTCTCTGCAAGCAACTTTTTATCTGGTTATGACTCCTGGAACATGTGGATGCTTTATATTTTCAAAATTGCATACTTTAAAAAAAAAAGGATTTCTAAAAAAATTAAATCCCTAAAATTGAATATAAATAGAAACAAATAAGCTGTATATCAGACTGACAACCATACAGAGAGTAACTTTTCAACATGTGCTCTGGTCATACATTTTTTTAACAGCTCTATTGAATTACATACCGTAAGGCTCATCCATATTTTAAAGTGTATATTTTAGTAGTTTCTAGCATGTTTATAGATTTGTACATCATCACCATAATCTAATTTCAGAAAATTCTCATCATCCCTAAAAGGAGCCCTGTACCCATTTATAGTCACTCCCTGTACCCCTTACACCCCAGCCCCCATCCCTAGGCAACCACTAATCTACTTTCTGTCTTCTGATCATATGTCTTTAGTGGGATACATTCTGAGGGCCTAAAAAACAAAAAAAGCCCTGTGAATAAACATTAATTTTTATGTAGTACGTTTATTGCTAGTGGTGATATTGCTGTTAAAAATCTGAAACTAGGGCTTCCCTGGTGGCGCAGTGGTTGAGGGTCTGCCTGCCGATGCAGGGGACACGGGTTCGTGCCCTGCTCCGGAAGGATCCCACATGCCGCAGAGCGGCTGGGCCCGTGAGCCATGGCTGCTGAGCCTGCGCGTCCAGAACCTGTGCTCCGCAACGGGAGAGGCCACAACAGTGAGAGGCCCGCGTACCGCAAAACAAAAACAAAAACAAAAACAAAAACAAAAAAACTTGAAACTATTTTATGTATATTGCAGGATAAGGCAGATACATTAAAATATCAATTATAAATATTATTCAGAACAAGATTTTCACTGTAAGAGAAATGAAATTAAAATACAAAATAAATGAAGGTAAAGAAAACGTATCTTAAACATGAACTAGAAATATCAGTGTGAACTTGTGAAAAAAACAAATATATTCTAGCTCTATGTACTGAAAGAGCCTAGATGTTCTTTATGACACTCCTGTAGCAATGAGCACACCTAGAACCTAGATCTTGGTTTCTGAATATCATGCCCTACAAAAAGCAAACAAAGCTCCTTAGAGAAGTTTTTTATTCCAGGTCTAGGTCAAGGAAAGTACCAGGTGATTCAGGGACATCTTTTATGGCAGAAAGCAATTAAGTGCTCAATAGAGGTCGCATCAAAGGACATAAGAAAGGACTCCCCCTGGCCAAATGTGGGGACAATCTGAGCATCCCAATGAATAGTGATGTAGTGGGTTATAACACTTTAATGAAAAATTATAAAAACAAGCCCATAAAATGGTTTTTAAAAATAGGAGGGTGGAGGGAACATGGAGAAAGCTCTTCTTTAGGGAAGAATGCCACCTAATAATTGTAGATGGAATGACAGAATCAGAAAATCACCATTTTGTTAGAACCGCGGGGTAATAATTGATTTGGGCAAAAGTTATCACTGGATGCTCAAAGCACTGGGTAAAATATGTTAAGCATGATGACATGCACATAGATCACTTATTGTTTACAAAAATATTTTATATTTTACACTTTTTATTACAAAGGAGAAAATATACCTTTACAGTGTAGAGATCCAGAGGCCACCACCTTAACCCAGTGATCAAGCATTGCCCACATAGTATTCTTGTCCACAATATTTAACCTGACTCTAATCATGAGGAAGCAATCAGACAAATCCTGAATGTGAGGCATTCTACAAGGCAGTTGGCCTGGACTCTTCAATAAAAGTCAATATTATGAAAAACAAACTAACAATAAAAAATGTTGGGGTCTATTTTGCATTCAAAAGACTAATGAAGCATAACAACTGAATGAATTGTGTGAACACTGATTAGATCTTAGCTTTTGAAAAATTCTATGAAAGACATGGGACAATGGGGAATGTTTGAGTAAAGTCTGTAACATGGTGTTTTGGAACTCTTGTTAATTTTCTTAGGTGTAATACACGGTTACGTAGGGGAACACCCTTATGCTTAGAAAGAATGTGTTGAAGTATTTAGCAGTGATGTGTTGTAACGTCTACAAAACACTCTCAAATAATTGAGCAGTACTAAATATAAGTAGAGAAAGGGAGGGGGAGCAAATATGGCAAGATGAGTGTAAGTGTAGGGTGACGGATGTTCATTATTTTAATTCTACAGCGTTCTTACAGATTGGAGCAGTTTCAGAATCCGCTGCAGGGAGCACCCTAAGCATGTTGTGTGGTGGAGGCTGTCACATCTGTCCTCCAGTTCAGGCTGGGCCAGGTCACCTCTTCCGCCATCTGCACACACCCTGCCCCCTAACCGAGCTGAATCGTCATCTCCTGTTTCCCCTTAGGTGAAGACCCTCTTGTGGATGATCAAAATGAACGAGATATCAATTCAGTCGCTGGCGTTCTAAAACTGTATTTCCGAGGACTGGAAAACCCACTCTTTCCTAAGGAAAGGTTTCAAGATTTGATATCTACTATTAGTAAGTATTTCCCAGGTGGAATGATCAATTTCTTGACCAATCTTTATTGAAGCTGCACTCCAGGCTCATTGCTGCAGGGGAGGGGTGCCTTGAAAGAAGCCATATGACTCTTGTCCTCATGGAACTTAAAACCTAGTTGTGGAAATAACAAGATGGTTTATAATAGAAGGACTCATGGGCATGGTACAGCTCTGGGTATAGGAGGAGCTCAGAAGAGAAGAGGCAGAGGGAGCCTTGGTTTCTCGGATCACAGCTGAGGGAGGATGATGTGAGTAGAGTCTTCGGGGAGGAGTGGACTCAGGGATCCTAGGAAGGGTTGGGGACACACAGATCAGTGGGACCAGCAGGAGGGTGTCCCAGCCAGTACATGGTGTAAGGTGCTGGAAGGGTCCGATGGAGCAAGAAAGGGAAGACCTTGAATGCCTTGCAAGGATTCCAGAGCTTTTCCTCTTGGGTTACAGGGAGCCATGGAAGGTTTGGGAGTCAGGTCAGCAATATGGCAAACAGGGAAATGATGAAAATAAGTTGATTGGGGGCTTTCTCTGACATCACTAGCCATGAGAGTCCTTCTTGACTAGTATTTCTGTGGATAAAGGCAGGAGCCCAATCTAGGGGCTGAAGTAAAGGCACCTTGACTGTAAGATGCCAAAATCCATGGCAATCTTTTGGGAGTATTTTTTAAAATAAACTTCTAATTTTAGAATATTAGAATGTTAGTATTTTGGAATAAACTCTTTTTTTCTTTTAATAAACTCTTTGAGTTACAGAAAAGTTGCCCCACACCCCGTTTCACCAGGGATGCTTCTCACAATGTTCTGAGGGATATTTGCAGCCAGGGAAGTGCCCCAGGAGGTGACAAGAGCCTAGGGAGGCTTGAACCCTCTTATTTGTCTTGTGTGAAAGGCTCTTGCTCCACTCTTCTGCCCCCCACTACTTCCTGCTCATCTTTCCTGATCCACTTCAGGCTCCAGACCACCTCTCAGAAATCCCAGGCCACAGAGGCCCGTCCCTGTCTGAGCCCTGTGTCACCTGCTCAGCCAGTATTTCCAGAAGCTCCAATAGCCCAGTTCCTGAGCGGACAAGGCGTTTGGCCCCTGGTACAAGGTCATAGCATTGTGTACCTTGAATGACAATGTGAGAGGAAAAGTCCCTCCTCAGTTCCCTCCCAAAGCCTTGGTTACCTCAAGGAGTGACACCCCCTCTGTCCCCAACGTACAAGTCAATCTCCCTGCTAAACAGAGAGAGCAGGGCCTCAGTCTCAGAAACTTTTGTATAAAACAATGTCTACCTATAATTTGGTAGCATTGTTTTCTTTCATTGTATCTCTTTTTGTTACCTTCTAATTATGGCAAGTGATCCTGGTTTCTCCTTTACAGAGTGAGGTAAGGTCTCCTTTGTGTGTGTGTGTGTGTGTGTGTGTGTGTGTGTGTGTGTGTGTGTGTGTGTGTGTGTGTGTGTGTGTGTTACGCGGGCCTCTCACTGTTGTGGCCTCTCCCGTTGCGGAGCACAGGCTCCGGACGCGCAGGCTCGGAGGCCATGGCTCACGGGCCCAGCCGCTCCGCGGCATGTGGGATATTCCCGGACCGGGGCACGAACCCGTGTCCCCTGCATCGGCAGGCGGACTCTCAACCACTGCGCCACCAGGGAAGCCCAAGGTCTCCTTTTTTAAAGAAATGTATTTAAGAAAACAGTATTAATAAACAGTAGTGGAGGTGGTCTAGGGCAGTGTGACTGAAGCGGAGGACATGGAGGGGCCTGTATGGGGGGCAGTGGACTCGATATGTGTGCCAGAGCCTTCCACTCTGTGTGGAGGCCTTGGTGAGGTGCCAGACCTTGAAGGTAGGCTGGAGCATGCCAGGTGAAGAAGAGAGATCACCAGTGTGTGCAAAGGCCTGGAGCAGGAGAGCCTTTGTGTGTTTGGGTGGAGGGGTGGGGGGGGGTGGCTAAGGTGGCCTGGCACAGTTCTTCTGTGGGGCACTACTGGCACTTTGGGTAGAGCAGTGCCTTGTGTGTCCCACACATTCAGGACCCTTAGCACCTTGGCCCCTAGAAGCCAAATGCCAGTGGCACCCTCCAGTCACTGCAACAACCCCAGAGAATGTCCCACATATTTGTAAGTGTCCCAGAGGTGCATGCCCACTTCATCTGAGAAGCATGGCTTTCAATCATCTTCAGATACTTGGAGAAGGGGCGGCAGCTGGGAGATGAAGCAGGCAAGGGTGGTTGAAGCTGCATCATGAAGGGCCTTGGATACAGAGGAGAAAGGGGGAAGCTGTGTTTTAAAAGGAACATGCTGACGGGATGTGGAGGCTGGAGAGAGGAGGGACTGAGGGACATGTTTTTCTCTGAAAAAGAAACTGACATGGGTTTATGCATCAGCCCTGCAGATAATCACTGGAGCTTTGGTAGCTCACTCTTAGCCTGAGCTTTCTCTCTCTACAGAGAAAAGCCCACAAAGCACTTTTTTCTCCTTACCAAGCCCAATTTGCTGCCCCCAACCCTGGCCTGACTGATTAAATGTCTGTATCTCTAGAGTTGACCTGAAAACGGGGGTCAGAGACAAGAGCCCAAGAATCACCAGGCTCTTTGACCAATATACAGCTCAGGAGGTGGTTATTTATTCAGTGTTCATTTCTTGAGCACCTACTCTGTGCCAGGCCTGTGCTGCAGCCGATGTTTTTAAAGAGTCTAATAAAACCTGGTCCCTGCCTGTGTTCATCAGGACTCATAGGCTACAGGTGACAGAAACTCAGCTGACACTGACTTACCCTGTAAAAGGGAATGTATTGGCTCATATATCTGAAAAGTTAAGGCCCAGCTGGACTCAGACCTCACACGACATCTTCAGGAATCTGTCGCCTCCAGCTCTGTGGTGACTGCACTCCCGGACACCATCTTCTTTCCTGGGAGCCCCCAGCTGCTCCTCTACCCAGTTTCAAGAGGGAACTTCTCTCTAGGTTTCTCCAGCTGAGTCCCAAGGATCAACCCTGATTTGTTCTGATTAGGCCATGGACCCCTTCCTGGGCCCAGCCCTGTGGCTAGGGGAATTTGATGCTCTGATTGGCCAGGCCAGGGTCAAATTTCCATCCCTGGAACTGAGAGTAAAACTGCCTCCCCCTGGGCTTCCCTGGTGGTGCAGTGGTTAAGAATCTGCCTGCCAATGCAGGGGACACGGTTTGATCCCTGGTCTGGGAAGATCCCGCATGCTGCGGAGCAACTAAGCCCATGCACCACAACTACTGAGCCCATGCGCCACAACTACTGAAGCCTGCGTGCCTAGAGCCCGTGCTCCGCAACAAGAGAAGCCACCACAATGAGAAGCCCGCACACCACAACCAAGAGTAGCCCCCACTTGCCACAACTAGAGAAAGCCCATGTGCAGCAACGAAGACCCAACACAGCCAAACATTAATTAATTAATTAAAACAAAACAAAAAACCTGCCTCCCCCTGAACCACGTGGGGTGATCTCACAGGTGGGACTCACAGATGTCAGCTACTTGGCTCTCTGATGATGAAAGGCGCCCTGAAAAGTCCCTTTATGTTACAGAACTAGAGAACCCAGCTGAGAGGGTGCACCAGATCCAACAAATCCTCATCACCCTTCCCCGCGTGGTCATCGTGGTTATGAGATACCTCTTCGCTTTCCTCAACCAGTGAGTTGCCCAGCCAAGGGGGGAACCCCCTCTTTGACTCAGCCCTGGCCTCCTTTGGGAGGGGGTGTCCTGAGGTTTGTAGGTACTACTGTTCCTAGAACATGGGACCCTCCTGAACGTGAGTAGAGCTCCCAAGAGAAAGAAACCATGGGGGAGGATTCACCTTTCCCTGGTGACTTGTGGGTACTCCTTTCTTGTAGCCTCTCGCAATATAGTGACGAGAACATGATGGATCCCTACAACCTGGCCATCTGCTTCGGGCCCACCCTCATGCACATCCCTGATGGGCAAGACCCTGTGTCCTGCCAGGCACACGTCAACGAAGTCATCAAAACCATCATCATCCACCATGAAGCCATCTTCCCCAGCCCCCGGGAGCTAGAGGGACCTGTGTATGAAAAATGCATGGCTGGAGGGGAAGAATATTGGTAAGATTCCATTCTTCTTAATATTATTATTATCATCGTTGTTGTTGTTACTGTTGAACCAGAACAGTAAGAAACCCTTTGATTTTCTTACTGCTTTTTAGTCTGTACTCCCATATATATTTTCGCATTTGAGCTTCGCACCAGCCTTATACAAGGGATAGGTGCATCAGTCAAGGCTGTCTTGGTTTATAAGGGACAGAAATACAACTCAAACTGGCTTAAGCCAATTGGGAATTTAGTTTTAACTAAATAAAGTCTGGGATCATGGCTTTAGGTATAACTGGATCCAGGGGTTCAACTATTATCATCAGGACTCAGTCCTGCAATTCCCAGCCCCTGGCTGCTTTCTTCTACATTGGCTTCATTCTCAGGCAGCCTCTCCCTTGATAGTTTCAAAGAGGCATCTGGTAATGCCGGTTTAGAGCCTGTTCTCTCGCCATCCCCAGTGGAAAAAGGGCTTCTCCTTCCCAAATGTTTTAACACAAGCCCAAGAATTATGTCTCCTCCTGAGGCTTGGGTCTGGTGAACTAATCACATCGATTAGGCGATGTATGTAGTGCTGTCATTGCCCAGGTGAGCTGCAAGCCCATCTCAGGCAGAAGGGGGGTGGATAATCCCCACCTTAGCCTCTTAAACTGAGAATGACACTTCCCACCCTTGTCCCCTACCATCTAGAGTTCTCTTTTCCTGGCAAAGTTTGTTCACTTTCTTTGAGAGCTCCACACCAGGCCAACAGGTGCTAGTTGGGCACCTCTGTGTACCTGGTGCTACACTGGGTCTTGGGAGAAATATTTTAGAATCTTATCAAACTCAGGGCTGACTACCTTCCCCAGGCTAAGACCTTAAAAATACGGAGAAAATACAACATTTCTGTGAAGACAGAAAATTCAGAATACCAACTGACAAAAACCAAAGGGTTCCTCCTCTTTCTTTCTTCCCAATCCAGGACAATACACAGCTGTATGTTTAGGTATTACCCACACTGCTTTCAGCCAGATGCCTACAGGGGAGTTAGTCTTTTGATTGTCAGAGCGTTCCTGGACTCTTGCCTCGCTTTAGTTCTGTGGGCATATTTGGGCAGCGGCTTCAAAGAAGGGAAACGTTCCATCCTCCTTGTTTCTCTGCAACACTTCTCTGCATAGAAACACTGGGCCACAGCTCTCTAATATCATCTGAGGCACCTGGAGCCAGTCTGTCCCTGATCTGTAACAGAAATCCTACAACCAGCAAGCACACTTTTTAGACAAAGAGAAGCTTTTCAACTTTATCGCTTTTCCAGCCATTACCAGTTTTCTTTTCTTGCTGCAATAGATATAATTAGTGCTCTGGGAAGGCACGTACAGATCTTAGCATACTTAACCAAAGCACTACATACAATAACCACACTTTTCTTAATCCCATTTGTGCCCCATGAGAAAGGAAAACTATTAATTACATGGTAATTTTGGAGGAGTTTTCAAAGCCAAAAAGGAGGATTTGGTTGAGGATATCATCACAGTGGACAACATTCATTCATTCACCAAATGGTTACTGAGCATCTGTCCTGGGCCAGGCCCTGGGCTGAGGGGTAGGGATGTAACCTGAGGAGTAACCCCTGAGACAGGGAGGAGGAAACAGGCAGTTCTAGGAGTAGGGGCCCTGGAGCCAATGTAGGGAGGTCAAGAAAGGCTTCCTGGAGGAAACACGGTGACTTGACTGAGACCTGAAGGATGAACTGGGTCAGCCAGGTGAGAGCGGGCAAAGAATGTGCTAGGCCTGGAGCATACAATAAAATGAAAAGTGTTCTCTATGCCTGCAGTGTTGCCTGTGACGAGAGAATGGTGAGGGAGGAGGCCCCACAGGCCAGCAGGAGCCAGGTTATGAAAGGTCTTAAGCCATTGTGCAGAGTCTGGAACTTATCCAGGAGAATTTTTCATAATAAAGTCCATATTCCTTTAAATGGTATTGTAAATGTCACCTTCAAGAAGCCTTCCTTGACACCCTATGTAGGTCCGCTCTCCTGTTCTTGTCTCTGCTCATTTGTGCCTATATAACACATTTCAACTTGTAGCACTTCTGTTTCTCAGCCCGTGAGGGCAGGGTTTGTGTCCACGTTACCCATCAATGCATCCCTCTTACCTAGCACCTTGCCTGGCATAGATTAAGACTCAATCAATGGTTTGATTAAAAAAAAAAACTGATTGGCTCACTATGTGAATGAACCCTGGCCTTAAGAAGCTTACAATCCAGTGAGGGGGCAGCAGCTGATGAAATTATCCCAGTGCATTAACGACAGAATTTGATGGTCCTGGACTCACTCTACCCCTAAGCCCATCATGGTTGCCAGCCTGCTCGCCACCTGGGCTGTTGTGGATTTTGCACACAGCACCATGAGGCATCCCCGAGGAACCCACTCCTTGGGAGCTTCACCCACCTCGCTGAGCTTGTCACCTCTGCTGCAAGACAGGCAGGGAGCCAGGCCAGATGGATGACTCTCAGTACTTCCAAAGTTCCTTCTGCTCTGGCCTGAGGTCCTTCTGAGGAAAAACGTTGGTGTTTTACTGCCTTCTAGATCTTACAGAATACTTAGGCACTGACGGCCTTTACCAAGAAGACAGCCCAGCAAATTTCAGGGCTGCGGCCAGTTGGGGATGGTATTCAGGGAATCTTCCCAATGGGTGAGGGGGCCGGGAGTGGTTTTCTGTTAGGAAGGTCTGTGGGTGGTCAGATGAAAAAAATGGGATGAAGTGGGCCTGGCCTGATCTGGGTCAAGGCGCAGAGGTGGGCTAGGCCAGCGCCTGCGGGAGGCTGAGGGTAGCGTGAGGTACAAAGCCCCCCAGGAGTCCCATCCCCATGTTTCCTTGCAGCGACAGCCCGCACAGCGAGCCAGGGACCATCGACGAAGTTGACCACGACAATGGCACCGAGCCTCACACCAGTGATGAAGGTGAGTGAGGGGGAATCGGGGTGAGGAACTCACCTGGGGCCTCTCCTGCTGACTTATGCCTGCCCACCTGCTGGGCTGACCCACGTAACCGCCACCCATCCAGCTTTGCAAGTCAGCACGTCATCCTCTGGAGCAGACAGCGATGCAGAAAGACCTCCAGTCCACTGCATCCCCACACAGCTTGCCTCCTCCCCTTCTGTGTCCTGCCTGGCCTGAGTGCAAATCCTAAGTGACGAGAGTTTCCTAAGTAGGAAGCAGGCTTTGTCCTCTGTCCCTCCCCTGTTGGGGGTCTGTTCTGCGCCCGGCCTGAGCTGGGACCTGGGGCACATCAGTGAACCAGACATGGGTCATCAAGGCGCTCCTGGTCTTGTCACCTGACAGGTCGAGAGCAGCTCCCCACCATGCAGAGTGACAATGCCAGGCTACAGGGGTGACCCAGTGCAGTGGGTACCCCGAAGGCGAGGCCAAACGGTGGTGACCCAGGGAAGTGTGAGCAGGTAGAGAGAGAAAGGCCAGCCTGGGCTCTGAGGGACTCCTCAGACCTTCCACCCCTCTAGACAAGGAAATAAAATCAGGTTTGTCTCTAGGGAGCCTGGACAGTATAGGCAAGCAGTCTGGATAATACGGGCCTGGGGCCAGCGTTTCCATTAGGCAGATCAGGCACA
This sequence comes from Lipotes vexillifer, assembly GCF_000442215.2. Classification (NCBI taxonomy): domain Eukaryota; kingdom Metazoa; phylum Chordata; class Mammalia; order Artiodactyla; family Lipotidae; genus Lipotes; species Lipotes vexillifer. The sequence continues at coordinate 1,696,672 of NW_006790426.1, read as the reverse complement.
GTGCCCAGGGCCCACGAAAACGTTTTAATTTTTTTTTTTAATAATAAGAAAAAAGAGAATATGAGCCTGGATTATATTCATCTCTGTACAATGCAGTTGTAAGATATAATTTTTGACGTTTCTTTTAGTGGAGGAAGGGGCCCGTGCAAGCACAGGTGCCAAGGGCCTGAGAGTCGCAACACCTCCCTATATGTTGACTGAGCACAGCCCTCCTTTCTCCCTGTGATAGTCTTACTTTTAAAAAATCATTATTCAGCACTTCTCTTATTGCCCTTTGTGTTCGTCTTGTGGGACAGTCCCAGGCCCTGTTGGCCACCATTTTTGTCAGGAGAACTGGGTATCTCCTCAGGTGAGGTTTCTGGGAGTTGGCATAAGAGGCAAGACTAATAGGTGGGTTTTCATATTCTAGTGGGACTATTTCAGTTTCCAGCCACAGAACCTCCAACTCAAACTGACTTAAGCCTAAAAGGGATTCAGATCATATACTTAAAAGTCCCAGGGTAGGCATGGCTTCAGGCATAGCTGGATCCAGGAGCTTAGTAGAGCTTGTCAGGAATATGTCTCCACCTTGCCATTCTGCTTCCCTCTGTGTTGGCTTCATCCTCAGGTAGGATCTCCCTGTGTGGTGGTCTCTGGCAACTCCAGGCTTTCCTCATCCTTTTACCCAAAGTCCCAGTGGAAGGGACTGGGGCATTCCTTTTCAGAATCGTTCCAAGAAAGCTGCTGGGATGAAGTCTCACTGCATTGCCTTGCGTCATGCACTCAGGCGAGAACCAGTCACTGTGGCCCGAGAGGGAGCTGATGGGTCGGACCTGGGTCCCAGGGCAGGAAAGCACATCTAGGCACAGTGTTCAGCTCTGCCAGAATCCTCAGAGGCTGAAGTCATCCTGAGCTGAGGAAAGTGTCCTGCAGAGCCTTTGTTTTGAGATAGGAAGGCTGCCACCTTCTGCTTGTTTGCAGTGGTTTGCTTTTCTCTGTCCTTCCTTTCCTCTCTTTTCCTACCACCTTCAGTCCACCCTCTTTCTCTATCAGTTTTAACAGCCCCTCTTCTCATTCTCTCCATCTGTTGCTTGTTTATTCCCGTGTGTGTGTGTGTGTGTGTGTGTGTGTGTGTGTGTGCGCACGCGTGTGTGCATGCTGCTCTTGTTCTAGATCTTGCTCTCAGCCTCTCTTCTTCCACTGGTGGAAAACACCTCTTGTCCAACAAGTTAGACTGATTTTTCAGCATTGAGACCTGTGGGGGCTGCTGGTGGAGGCAGACACGTCTGTGAGGAAGTGGGTCAGGTGCCCTCTAAGGAGCCTTGCAGCCTTCCTGGGGGACCCACTTTTGGGGGGCTGAAGTCACTGTCAGTCACCCTGCACCTGCTGTGTTTCCCCACAGCTCCTCACTGGGGGTGGAAGGTGCTGTGGGCATCAGGACTGATGAGGGGGAAGGCCAGAGAGCATGGGGCTTGCTGCCACAGGACACACCTGGCAGGCTTCACCCCCACCAAGAAAACCCCCAGAAAATGCTGCATCGACCCCTCAGAGCAGAGGCACACAGGTCCCTGGAAGGGGATAGATCAGAGCCTTGTGTCTGCTTCTCCAAGAGTTACTGCCCCTATTGTTCTTTGTCATGCTGCTGGTTTCTGAGAATGACAAAGGTAGGAAGAATCGTCCTGGAAGGACAGTGGTCCTCCCCGGGAGAGCCAGTTCAGGGAAGGCTCTCGCTGTATCCTGTGTGTTGGTGTGGGTGCTGAACCATGGATGTTCTCTGGAGAAAAACTAATTGCATTGTCAAATGTTTACATTCATGCCAACTCCAGCTGAAACAGTCATAGAAATGTTGAGCTGCAGGAATGGTCAAGGGGGCACTGGACTCGAGACCTTTATGGCCATGTGATCTTTGATAAGCCACATAACCTCTGGCCTTGGTCTCCTTATCTGTAAAATGGGAATGGCAGCAGCAAGAGAATTGTAGTCTAGGTTAAAATGAGGTGACATACATGAAAGAGCTTAGCACAGTGCTTGGGACCACTAGATGGCTGGGAAACATTAATTGACTGTGTATCCAGTGTAAATCTTTTCTGATCCTGATAAAGAAACCGAGTCCAAAGAATTTTATTGATGTAACTATCTATTGGCAGCCTAACTGCCTGATTTCTTACCTACTTCCCTCTAAGACATTTCATGTAGGGGATCCATTGGTATCTTCGTTTCTCCTCAAAGTACCCTGTATGAATGCAGCCCAGCCCTTCAAAGGTCAAATAGGCCACAACACCACAACTCCACGTCCTTGTATTCGATGGCTCACCCAATGAGTGACCGAATTGGAGGACCAAGTCCAGTTGTTTGAGAGTCTCCTGCCTTTGCTGTCTCAGCAGATTCTGCACCTAACTGACGCCCGCTGCCCTGTCTTGAGTATATAACACATCATGGGTGTGAGCGTGGAAAATCCATTTGTGCTTGCTCTTCCTGTCTCCAAGACTTAGGAAGAAACGATGGTTAGGCTAAGAACCCTTGATTGTCGGAAATAAACAATGAAAACATTAAGGCAGCCAGTCAGTAGCAACTTTATTAATACAATGCTAAATGAGGAAGCTGACTGCCAGACAAAGAAACCACTGAAACTGGTAACAGAAACGTGCTCATATAGTTAAAATGTGCACCATCATCCTTTCATTGATATTTTCCCCAAATTCGCCAAATTGCCCTTGACTCCTTGCACATCATCTACATCTAGAAAGCCATTAAACCGTTAACTCTTTGCACACATCAGGTGTCCATAAATGGGCTTTAGGAGGCCCATTACAGGCAAAATTTTATTTCTGTAGGAACGTGTGCCTCTGAGAAGAGGTCCACAGTTTTCATCAGATTGTTCTAGGCATTGACTAGAAATCAGGGTAAGGTTTTTACTTGTTTCTAAAATACTGGTTCCCAGTATGTTCTTTAATAAAAAAATTTCAAACACACGGAAAAGTTGAAGGTAATTGTACTGTGAACACCCATATAACTTAACTACCACTTAGTTTCTATAATTGATAACATTTTGCTTTATTTGCTTTTTCATGTATCTCTCTACCCATCCATCAATCCATCTTATTTTGTTTTTAATTAATTAATTAATTAATCTATCTATTCTTGGCTGCATTGGGTCTTCGTTGCTACGCACTGGCTTTCTAATTGTGGCGAGCGGGGGCTACTGATCGTTGTGGTGTGCGGGCTTCTCATCGCAGTGGCTTCTCTTGTTGTGGTGCACGGGGTCTAGAGCGCAGGCTCAGTAGTTGTGGCACACGGGCTTAGTTGCTCTGCAGCATGTGGGATCCTCCTTACTAGGGCTCGAACCCGTGTCCCCTGCATTGGCAGGGGGATTCCTAACCACTGCGCCACCAGGGAAGTCCCTCCATCTTATTTTTAACACATTGCAAAGTAAGTTTCAGTCATCACTGAATGTTCCCTCAGACGCTTCAGCAAGCAAATCATTAAAAAGGGCCAGTATTGTTCATGGTTCTTTTTTTAAAGTAAAATTGCGGCACTGAAATGCATAAATTTTAAGTGTTTCATCCATGAGTTTTTACAAATGCAAAAAATTTGTATAACTCAAACCCCTCTCAACATACAGAACATTTCCAGTACCCCAGAATGTTCCTTCATGCCCTTTCCCACTCAGTCCCTGCCCCAAAAGCCCAAGAAGCAACCACTGATGTGATTTTTTTCCACCAGAGATTAGTGTTGCCTATTCTAGAACTTCATATAAATAGAATTGTGAAGAGAGTCTTTCTGCTCTGTCTTCTTCCACTCGGCATAATGTTTGGAGATTCATCCATATTGTATGTATTAGGCAAGGTTTTGAGGGTATTAAAATGGTATCTCAGTCAGTTTACACGTGAAAGCCCAATTCTGCCTGAATGATTGCCACTCTGCCCTGTAAGAAATAAAGACAATAGAAAAACGAGAACAATGGTCATGTCATTATTTCCTCACTGCTAGTGTAGGGATGGTAAACTGGCCAGCACCACGTGCTTAGGCCTGAAACCTGGGTAGGAATCTCACTGCCTCTTTTATTTTAACCATTTTAATGAGATATAATTCACATACCATACAGTTCACCCATTTAAAGTGTACAATTCAGTGGTGTTTAATATATTCACAGCTACGTGCAATCATCACCACAGTCAATTTTTGAACATTTTTTTTTCAAAAAAATGTTATTTTTGAACATTTTCATCACGATAGAAAGGACCTCCATGGCCTTAGCTCTCATCCCTTACTCTCCTTTCCGTCCCACATTTCTCCCCAACCCTAAGCAACCACTAATCTACTTTCTGTCTCTATGTGTTTATCTATTCCAGACATTTCATATAATGAAATCATGCCGTATGTGGCCTTTGTATATGGCTTCTTTCACTTAGCATGATGTTTTCAAGGTTCATTCCTGTTGTAGCATGAATCTGGAATTCATTCCTTTCTGTGGCTGAATACTATCCCATTGTGTGGACAGACCATGTTTTGTTTATCCATTTGTCAGTTGATAGACATTTGGGTTGTTTCCACTTTTTGGCTTTTATGAATATTGCTGCTGTAAACATTTGTATACAACTTTTGTGCAGCCATATGTTTTCATTTCTCTTGGTTACATACCTAGGAGTGGAATTGCTGGGTCATAGAGTAGCTCTATGTTTAATCATTTAAGGAACTGCCAGAGTGCTTTCCAAGGTGACTGTACCGTTTTATATTACTACTAGCAGTGTATGGGGGTTCCAATTTCTCCACATCCTTGTCAATACTTGTTATTATCTGACTTGTTGATTATAACCATCTTAGTGGGTGTGCTGGGGTATCTCGTTGAGGCCTTGATTTGCATTTCTCTCATGACTAATGATGCTGAGCATCTTTTCCTGTGCTTATTGGTCATTTGTATAACTTCGCTGGAGAAATGTCTCTTCAGATCCCTTGCCCAGTTAAAACTTTGGTTATTTGTGGGGTTTTTTTGTTTTTGTTTTGTTTTTTTTGTGGTACGCGGGCCTCTCACCACTGTGGCCTCTCCCATCGCGGAGCACAGGCTCCGGACGCGCAGGCTCAGCGGCCATGGCTCACGGGCCCAGCCGCTCCGCGGCACGTGAGATCCTCCCGGACCGGGGCACGAACCCGCGTCCCCCGCATCGGCAGGCGGACTCTCAACCACTGCGCCACCAGGGAAGCCCTATTTGTGTTTTTATTATTGAGTTGAAAGAGCTCTTTCTATATTCTAGATATAAGTCCCTTATCAGATATATGATTTGCACACATATTCTGTGGGTCGTCTCTTCGCTTTCTTGATGGTGTCCTTTGAAGTGCAAAAGTTTTTAACTTCGATAAAATCCAATTCATCAACTTTTTCTTTTGTTGGTCATGTTTTTGGTGTTATATCTAAGAATCCTTTGCCATATTCAAGTTTATGAAGATTTACCCTTTGTTTTCATCTAAGAGTTTTATAGTTTTAGGTTTTGTGTTTAGATAATCCATTTTGATTCATTTTGAGTTAATTTTTGTATATGGTCTGATCATTCCTTTCTGTATGGCTATGCAGTTCCAGCATCATAAATTGAAAATATTATTATTTACCCCACTGAATTATCTTGGCCCCCTTGTAAAAAATCATCTGGCCATAGATGTATAGGTTTATTTCTGGACTCTCAATTCTATTCCGCTGATCCGTATGTGTATCCTTGTGCCAGTACAATATTGTCTTGATTACTGTTGCTTTGTAGTGTGTTTGTTCTTCTTTTTCAAGATTGTTCTTCTTTTTCAAGATTTTTTTGGCTATACTGGGTTCTTTGCAATTCCATATGAATTTTAGAATCAGCTTATCAGTTTCTACAATGAAGTCAGCTGGCGTTCTGATGGTGATTGCGTTGGATTTGTACATCAATTTGGGAGTATTGTCATCTTAACTGCTATGTCTCTGATCCATGAACATAGGATGTTTTCGAATTTTTTATATCTTATTTAATTTCTTTCAACAATAATTTGTAGTTTTCAGAATATGAGTTTTGCACTTCTTTTGTTAAATTTATTCCTCAGTATTTTATTCTTTTTGGTGCTAATGTAGATGGAATTGTATACTTAATTTCATGTTGAATTGTTCATTACAAGTGTATAGAAATACAATTGATCTTAATAATTGTTCTTGTAACCTGCAACCTTGCTGAACTTGTTCTTTCATTCAAATAGTTTTTAGTGAGTTCCTTATGATTTTCTATATACAAGATCATAGCATCTGTGAATAGACATAGTTTTACTTCTTTTCCAATCTGGGTGCTTTTTATTTCTTTTCTTTGCCCAATTGCCCTGGCTAGAACCACCAGTACAATGTTGATTACAGGTGATAAGGATGGACATCCTTGCCTTGCACCTGACCTGAGGGGGAAAGCATCCAGTATTTCACTGTTAAGTATGATGTTAGTTGTAGGTTTGTCATAGATGCCATTTATCAGGTTGAAGAAGATCCATTCTTTTCCTGGTTTGCTGAGTGTTTTTATCATGTTGGCTTCTGCCAAATGCTTTTTCTTCATCTACTGAGGTGATGATGTGATTTTTTTGGTTTTTTATTCTATTGATTGATATATTACATTAATTGATGGGGGCGATGTTAAACCAATTTTGCATTCCTTGGATAAATTCCACTTGGGTGTGGCACAAAATCCTTTTTATATGTTACTGGACTCAGTTTTCTAGTATTTTGTTGAAGATTTTTGCACACATATTCATGAGATATTGGTCTATAGTTTTCTTGTGACATCTTTGTCTGATTTGGGTATAAGGTTAATACTGACCTCATAAAATGAGTTGGGAAGCGTTTCCTCCTCTTCTAGTTTTTGAAAGAGTTTGTGAAGAATAGTTATTAATTCTTTAAATGTTTGGTCTAATTTAGCAGCAAAACTGTCTGGGCCTAGGCATTTCTTTGCCGGCAGGTAGTTTGGTCTCTCTCTTTTTTTTTTAAACTGTTTCAATCTCTTTATTTATTGTAGGTCTCTACAGATTTTCTATTTTTTCTTCAGTTAGTTTCAGTAGTTTGTGTCTTTGTAGGGATTTGTTCATTTCATCTAACTTATTTAGTTTACTGGCATACAGATGTTCACAATATTGCTTTATAATCCTTTTTTCTTTCTGTAAAGTTGGCCATAATGTCCCTTTTTCATTTCTGATTCTAGTGATTTGAGTCTTCTCTTTTTTTCTTGGTCATTGTAGCTAAATGTTTGTCAATTTGATCTTTTTAAAGAACCAGGCTTTGGTTTAATTGACCTTCTCTATAATTTATCTATTCTCTATTTCATTAATTTCTACTCTAATCTTTATTATTTCCTTCCTTGCTTTAGGTATATTTTGCTCTTCCTTTTTCCAGTGACTTACAGTGGAAGTTTAAGCTATTGACTTGAGCTCTACTTTTTCTTAATACAGGTGTTTACAGCTATAAATTTCTAAGCACTGCTTTAGCTGCATCTCATACATTTTAGTATGTTGTGTCTTCATTTTCATTCATCTCAAAGTATTTTCTGATGTCCCTTTTGATCTTTTCTTTGACCACTGGTTATTTAGGAGGGCGTTGTTCAATTCTTCATAATTTTGATTTTCCTACTATTGAGAAATCAGTAGTTTCATTCTGTTGTGATTGGAGAAAATACTTTGTATTATTTATAGTCTTTTAAATTACCTGAAGTTTGCTTTATGGCCCAGAATATGGCATATCCTAGAGAATGTTCCATGTGCACTTGAGAAGAATGTGTATCCTCTTGTTGGGTGGTGCATTCTATAGATGTATGTTAGGTGTACTTGGTTTATAATGTTAAATTTTCTGTTTCTTTGTTGATCTTGTGTCTAGTTGTTCTGTTCCTTATTGGAAGTAGAGTGTTGAGGTCTCCAATTATTATTTTTTTGAATTATCCGTTTTTCCCTTCATTTCTGACATTATTTGCTTCATGTATTTTGCTGCTCTATTATTAGATGCATTATATTTATCATTGTTATATCTCCCTAATGGATTGAACCTTTTGTCATTATAAAATGTACCTCTTTATTTCTAGTAATTTTTTTTGTGTTAAAGCCTGTGTAGTCTGATATTAGGATAGCCACTCTAGATTTCCTGTGGCTGTAGTTTGCATAATATAGTTTCCCTATCGTTTTACTTTTGCTCTAATTGTGTCTTTGAATCTAAAGATGTCTCCTATAGACATCATATAGTTGGATCCTGTTATTTTATCTAGTCTGACAGTCTCTGCATTTTAATTGGATTGTTTAATTCATTCACATTTAATGTTATTATTGACATAGTTGGATTTTTACCTGACATTTTCCTTTTTTGTTTTCTATGTGTCATGGTTTTTTGTTCCTTTCTTTCTTCTTTACTACTTTCTTTTGCATTAAGTATTTTCTAATGTAGTATTTAAGTTTTTAAATGATTTTTAAACTGTGTTTAACTATATTTTTGAGATGGCTGCTCTAGGGTCTACCATATATGTCCTAACTCTGAGGATGAACTTCAGATTTATACTAGCTTAATTCCAGTAATATGTGAAAATATTACTCATATATAGTTGTATTCCCCTTTCTGTATTTTTGTGGTATTATTGATATACATATTACATCTGTTAATTTTATAAATGCAGCAGCACATTGTTATAATTATTTTTTTTACCATCTGTAGCCATTTCCTTAGCCCAGTACAGCTTTGCTCTCACCTCCTTTGTTCTCTAATTGCAAACATATTATACATATATTACATTTCTGTGTGTTATAGGCCCAGCAATACATTATATACATATATTATACATATATTTTTTAAACTTGCTTTTAAAATAAGTTAAGAGAAGAAAAGAGAAAAAATATGCATTTATACTCTTTTGTGATTACATAATTATCTTTATTAGTGCTCTCTGTTTTTTCTGTGGATTCAAATTACTATAAGGGTTACTTGCTTTCAACCTGAAAAAACTTCCTTTAGTGTTTCTTATAAGGTAAATTTGCTAGATAACACATTTTGGTTTTTTTTTTCTTATCTGAAGATATCCTTATTTTGCCTCACTTTTGAAAGACAGCTTTTCTAGATTTAAGATTCTTGGTTGACAGTTATTTTTTGGAGCACTCTGAATGTGGCATTCCACTGTCTTCTGACCTCCATTGTTTCTACTGAAAAGTCAGATGTTAATCTTATTTGGGTTCCCTGTAAGTGATAAGTTATTTTTCTCTTAATGCTTTCAAAATTGTCTCCATGTCTCTGACTTTCAGTGTCATTACTGTGATGTGTCTATATGTAGATCTTCTTGTATTTATCCTACTTGGCATTTGTTCAGCTTCCTAGATGTGTAGGTTATTGTTTCTTCAATAAATTTGGGAAGTTTTCAGCCATTATTTCTTCAAATATTTTTTCTGTTCATTTTTCTCTTTTCTCCTTCTACTCCTGTTACACGTATGTTGACACACTTAATGGTATCCCACATTTCTCTATGGCTTTGTTTATTTTTCTTCCTTCTTTTGTCTCTTGGTTCTTCAGCTTTCATCATTATTTCTATCAATCTGTCTTCAAGTTTGCTAATTCTGTAGCCATTTCAAATCTACTATTGAGCCCCTCTAATAAATGTTTAATTTCAGTTGCTGTATTTTTTAATGCCAGAATTTTTTTTTTTTTTTTTTTTTTTTTTTTTGCGGTACACAGGCCTCTCACTGTTGTGGCCTCTCCCGTTGTGGAGCACAGGCTCTGGACACGCAGGCTCAGCGGCCATGGCTCATGGGCCTAGCCGCTCCATGGCATGTGGGATCTTCCTGGACTGGGGAACGAACCCATGTCCCCTGCATCGGCAGGTGTACTCTCAACCACTGTGCCACCAGGGAAGCCCTAATTCCAGAAGTTTTTCATTTATAATTTGTATCTCTTTATTGATATTCTCTGTTTGATTCGACATTGTCCTCATACTTTACTTCTTTAATCATAGTTTCCTTTAGCTGTGAACATATTTGTAACAGCTACTTTGAAATTTGTTAAATTTGACATCTGGTCATTCTCACAGGCATTTTCTGTTGTCTGCTTTTTACTTCCCTCCAGTGTTTGCATCATACTTTTTTTTTCATACTTTTTGGTTTTTTTACATGTCTTCTAATTATTTTTGGTTGGAAACTGGACATTTTAGATGAAATATTATAACAACTCTGGGTACTCTTCCCTACCCTGTGAGGCTTATTTGTTATTTGCTTCTGTGTTTGTTTAACAACTGACTGGACTGTTTCAGTGACATCTGTGTTCCCCTTCCTCCCTTCCCCCATACATACAGTGTTAAGCCTGATGTTACTTCCCAGAGAGGAACAGCTTTGCATATGCCCACAATTACCTGGGATGACAGTGGTTTCGGTAGGGTTCTCTTTCGCTGACTACATCCAGCTGTTAAACTCCACTAATTGCTGCATGTTTTGCTCTATTATTTTTAAACATCTTTATTGGAGTATAATTGCTTTACAGTGGTGTGTTAGTTTCCGCTGTATAACAAAGTGAATCAGCTATATGTATACATATATCCCCATATCTCCTTCCTCTTGCATCTTCCTCCCACCCTCCCTATCCCACCCCTGTAGGTGGTCACAAAGCACTGAGCTGATCTCCCTGTGCTATGCGGCTGCTTCCCCCTAGCTATCTATTTTACATTTGGCAGTGTATATATGTCCATGCCACTCTCTCACTTTGTCCCAGCTTACCCTTCCCCCTCCCCGTGTCCTCAAGTGTGTTAGCATATGGTATTTGTTTTTCTCTTTCTGACTTACTTCCCTCTATATGACAGACTCTATGTCATCCATCTCACTACAAATAACTCAATTTCATTTCTTTTTATGGCTGAGTGACATTCCATTGTATATATGTGCCACATCTTCTTTATCCATTCATCTGTCGATAGACACTTAGGTTGCTTCCATGTCCTGGCTCTTGTAAATATTAACAGTGTCCTCAGTCATACATTTTTCTACAAACCAATCCAATCAAACTCTGTCTCCTTTGAAGGAATAGTTTCTGAGGTCATTGTTTGGTATTTGTTTTGACCCTAGGAGGGCTCCTCTCAGCTGTCTTATTCTCTGGTTATCTCTTCCAAAATAGTTGGCCTACAATATGGGCTGTATCTACATTAAATCTGTGAACCTGCCCCAGTTGCCTTTCTCCACAATCTCCACTGTTCTTGAGAGCACCCTTAGGCCTAAACTTCTCCAAGCTCTGTTGCAAATGAAGTCAATTCCTTTGGGAAGAGATTAGCAGCTGTTTTACAGCCTTCTTCTTCCCCCAGGCAAAATCTCTGAGGTAGAGGTCTGGAGCTGGGGGTGAGGATAATGGCAAGCTTCTGAGTGACCTCCGCATTCTAGGAGCTGAGTGCTTTGTGGAGAGGAAGGCAGCATCCTGAGGCCCTCTCAGCTTGCCTCTTCTCACAAGGAACCATCACCTCATGAGGTGGGGTGAGGGTGATCAGGGCCCGAATATTCTCACTGGTGCTGTGCTCAAGGCAGAACTTCTATTGTGTAAGTGAAGGTTGGGTGCAATGAGGAGCCCTCACCTCTCTACCGTACTCACTTGGCACTTAGCCTCAGCAACAGGTAGCTGGGGGCAGGAGGAGAAACACTGATGTTCTGCTCCTCCTGGGAAGAAAGCCCTCCTGCTGGAAGCTTGGTGGGAGAGGAAGCCCTATATTCGGGCTACAGGAGTCTGAAGTGGAGTCTGCCTCCCTGAGCTTGGGGGTGCTGGTGGAGGGAGGGAGTAGTCTTGTTTCAAATTGCACAGACTCTCACTTTTCTTACTGAATTTTCATAGATTTTCTTGAATAGATGTTTCTTCATTTGTTGTTTGCCTGTAGGACCATTTCCAGAGGCTTTCAGTCGTTGTTGCTTTGCTTGTTTTTGCATTTTTCACAAGTTTCACTGAAGGGTATAGATCAGCAGATCTCCCCACAGTGTCCTGCCAGGTTGATCACTCTCCTATCCTCTTAAATAAGATCAAAGTCTTCATACTAGCTGGTGGTGCAGCCAGAGGCAATGAAAGAACCCAAGGTCATGAGTGAACAGAGGAGAAAAGAAGGACCCTGTGGACAGGCCCCAGGTGATTTCATTACTTTGGTTGCAGGGAAGATGAGAGAGAAGAGAGGGTACAACCACGTTCCTACCCTTTAACATGGTGACGGCGGCCTCTGATAAATGGTCCTAATGAGATTAGGATTCTCTCTTAAAAGAGGAGAGACAGTGTGTGTGGTGGGGGCGGGGTGGACAGGGGGCAGTGAGGTGGTTTGAGAGGGACAGAGCCGTCTGCTCTCCCGTGACCTAAAAGGTTCCTCTGTTGTGGCATCATTAGAGAGGGGCATTTGCGCTTCCTCTTGGGTGATAAGTAGAGAAGGATAACGAGTATGGGATTTGCAAAATCTCCAGGCTTCAGATTCTGAAATGAAACCAAAGCTCCAGTCTGTCTTTTCATCTCCATGTCAGGCCCTGGGCTATTGTAACCACCGCTGAACTGCTCCTGCCTCCAGCCTCTCCCCTCCAGTCCTTTTCCAATTCTGCAACTGCTCTGCTCCTGGAGGGACTTTTCTAAAGTGTGACTCCAGCCGGGCCTCTACGGAGACAGCCTTCAACCTCTTCTTTAGCTCAGGAATGGCCTCTGTATTTCTTCACTCCCTGTAGGGCCCGTGGGGCATCTACCTGGCCTAACCAGCCTCTCCATAAGCAGGAGTCAAATTGAATACCATACAGTATGGTATATGTGTATATTCATATTTGCACTGTGTCTGTGTAAAGGCCCTGTAGCAGGAATAAGCATATTGTGTTTTAAAAACATCAAGAAGGCTCTATTAATGATATCTGGGACCTGGGCTTAGATCTCAGCTCATCACTCTCTACTTATATGACTCGCCCCTTGCGTGACAGATCATTTCACCTCAACCTCAGTTTCCTCACCTGTAAAATGAGGATAGTGTGCAGATTACTGTTGTGAGGATATCACTTACATGTGATAACATAAGTAGAACCCTTGGCACATGGTAAAAGCTTAATTTGTTCATGCAAGTAACAAGTATGTATTGAGTGCCTACTCATCCCAGGGACTGTTGTAAAAGTGGGAAAATAGCAGGAAATAAAATAAAATCCCTGTCTAATGGAGCTCACGTTTTAGTAGGAAAGATCAGCAGTAAACAGATTTGGAAACTACACATTTGTGCACACACACAAAAGTTCAGGTTTTGATTTGATCTATGAAGAAGAATAAAGTAAGAGTGATCTGAAGTTGGTGCTTTTGTAGTTAGTGAAGGGTGGCCAGGAAAGGTCTTGCTGAAGCATTGGCATTTGGGTACAGATCTGAAAGAAATGAGAAAATGGCACACAGTGGTCAGTAAATATTTGTGAAATGTGAATGATGCAAATGTCTGGGAAGAAAATATCCCAAGGAGAGGCAATAGCAAGTGCAAAGGCCCTGTGGCAGGATTACTTGGCATGTTTTAAAAGCATTAAGAAGGCTCTGTGAATATTTATACTGTAGTTTTTAGGCGTAAAGTGTACTGATGTCTGCAACTTACTTTAAAATTCATTAAAAAATTAGATGGATGGATGGATAGATAGAGGGATGGACAGATATATGCTTATGTTAGTATAGTAAAATGTTCATAGTAGCATTTAGGTGGTAGGTATATGAATATTCACCGTAAAATTCTTTCAGTTTTACTTTGTGTTTGAAAAGTATCATAATGCAGTGTTGGCGGAGAAACATCAGGAAGTCTAGTGAGGCTGGAGCAGGCTGAGGGAAGGAGAGAGTAGTCAGAGAGAAGGCCACTGAGGTCTCCAGGGCCCAGAGCATGGAGGGCCTCATAAGCTGTGAGGAGACATTTGTGTTTTTTTTCTAAGCACAATGGGAAGCCTTCAGAGGGATTTGAACAAGAGAGTTTCATGATCTAATTTATGACTTTAAAAGATCCCTCTGGCTGCTGTGGGGAGAAATGCAAGCAAGAATGAAAGCAAGGAGGCCAGGTAGAGGGACAGTGGTGGTCTGGACCAGGGGGGTGGCAGTGGAGGTGGTGAGGCTGGTCAGATTCAGGGGGCAATTTGAAGGAGCTGCTGATGGATTAGATATGCATTGCCCAAGAGCAGGGCTTTGGCCTCAGCAGGGCAGATGGTGGTTCTTTTTCCTAAGATGGGGAAGATGAGGGAATGAAGTAAGTTTGGGGAAGGGTGTGTGGGAGAGTGGTAAGAGGGAGAATCACATGTTCTATTTTAGGTGTGAAAAAAACAAATAATAGACTTCCTAATGAATGGTAGCTATTATCACTGTTTCTACCCCGCACGATTACATAGTGACCTCTGCAAACACACGAGCTCTGTCTTAGCTTGCAGCTTAGCTCTACTCATCTTTTCTTCTTTTCTCCCCCTTACATTTTCCACTTTTCCTCGCTCCTCCACCTGCCACTCCAGACCACCACCAGTGACTGCTGGAGCCTCTGGAAATGAGCAAGCCTCTGCCCGGTCGGCTCCTTCAGCATTATGGGGGGTGGGATCAGAGGAAGCCCTTGGGGTCAAACCTGAGAGCATGCAGACCATGGGGTTCAGCTCATGGGCTTGCAAAACCCTCTGGCCTTTCTGTCTCTGTAGCTAGGCAGACACACAGGTCACCAGGTGGTGCTAACACATGGCTGGCGTGAGATTCAAAGACGCAGCAGAAAGAAGCACGGAGATCTCTCCATTTTATTGAGAAGATGACTCTGAGTCCAGATCTGAGTTCATTTGACCCATTTAGCCGGGCTGTCATTTTGCATCAACTATGTCAGAACAGCAGGTAAAGACATTTGTCAGGTAGCCAGCTGGGGAAAGCTGACTTAACTGTCAGAGGCCTGCTGTCTGCAGAAGGCTGTCCCAGGCACTGAGGGCTGGGTCCACCAAGAGGCCACTGCATCTCATGGAGGCACTGGCTCAGTCTTCTTGAGCCACCTGCTCACAGAGAGGAGTCCTAGTGTGCCTGCATGAGTTGGGGATTAACAGGGAGGGATGATTTCCATGCTGCTCATGGCCCTTAGGAGTCATTAACTCTGGTAACAACAACAACTAACTCTCCTATGAAGCTAATTGTGTGCCAGGCACCGTTACAAGCACTTCATGTGTAATAACTCGTTTAATCCTATGACAGCCCTATAAGGTAGGTACTATTATTATCATTCCCATTTTACAGATGAGGAAATGGAGGCTTAGAAAAGAGAACTAAGTTGTTCAAGGTCACACAGGTAAAAAGTGGCAAAGCCAGGTATCGTGGCTTTGCCACTTTTTACCTGTGTAAAACTCCATGATGGACAGGTGGACAGGCTGCGTGGGCAGAATCAAGATAATCCACGAGGACAGGAGAAGAGACAGTCCCATGGATGCTTGGCACAGGGAAGGTATCTGCAGGATAGAGAGAGCAGGGGCCACCTTTGTTACTCTTTTGTTTATTAGAATTTAATAGATCTGTCTGTCTATATAGGTATGTATATATATATATATATATATATATATATGCATTCTCTTTATAATATTAAACATCTTTGTGCTTGCTTTAAAATACAAATACATTAACACTTATACATGACCCATTTTCTACCGTTTTCTACCCATTTTCACCTCTCAGGGTACAAGCTATAACAGAGGTTAAATAAATCATAGGCTTAACTGTCCTGCTCCCCCAAAAGTCTCCTTCCCAAAGACCACTAGCTGCATGGTCTTGAGCAAAACACTTAAATTCTCTGCAGCTCAGATTTCTTTGTGTAGACGCACCCCATAAGCTAAAGCCATTAGTAATTATAATCATAATCACAAGAGCCACTATCAGCTGAATACCTAATGTATTGTATGTCTGTGCTATGCTGAGCACTTTCACGTATCTCTCTTTTTTTTTAATGTATTGAAGTCTCGTGTCTTTCTTCTTTTAGATATAATTGATATATAACAGTTTATTAGTATCAGGTATATAGCATGATGTTTCGATATATGTATATATTATGAAATGATCGCCACAATAAATCAGGTTTAACATCCATCACCACACAGAGTTACTTTTTTTTTCTTCTGATGAGAACTTTTAAGACCTACTCTCTTAGTAATTTTCAAATATATACCACAATTTATAGTCACTGTGTTGTATATTACATCCTATGATTTACTGATCTTATGACTGGGAGTTTGTACCTTTTGACTCCCTTCACCCATTTCGTCCACCCCCATCTCTGGTAACCACCAGTCTGTTCTCTGTATCAGTGAGTTTGGTTTGTTTTTGATTTCAGATTCCACATAAAAGTGAGATCATACACTATTTGTCTTCTTCTGTCTGACTTATTTTACTTAGCATAACACCCTCAAGGTCCATTCCTGTTGCTGCAAATGGCAGGATTTCCTTCTTTTTTTACGGCCAAATAATTTTCCATTGTTTATATACACCAATCTTCTTTATCCATTCATCTGTCGATGGACATTTTGGTTGCTTCCATGTCTTGGCTATTGTAAATAGTGCTGCAGTGAACTTGGGGGTGCAGGTATCCTTTCAAGTTTAGTGTTTTCATTTCCTGTGGATAAATACCCAGAAGTGGAATTGCTGGATCGCATGGTAGTTCTATTTTTAAATTTTGGAGGAAACTCCATACTGTTTTCTGTAGGGGCTGCACCAATTTATTTCCCACCAGCAGTGCATAAGGGTTTCCTTTTCTCCACATCCTCGCCAACTCTTATCGTTTCTTGTCTTTCTCATAATAGCCATTCTAACAGGTATGAGGTGATATCTCATGGTTTTGACTTTTGATTTGCATTTTCCTGATGATTAATGATGTTGAGCATCTTTTCATGCACCTGTTGGCCATCTTTTTGTCTTCTTTCATGGATTATCGTTTAATCCTCCTAAAGGCAACTGAGATGTACAGAAATTATGTAACCTGCCTGCGGTCACACAAGCAAGAGGTGACAGAGCTGGGCAGTAGAAGTGTCTCAAGGGCAAGAGCTATGTTCTCATTGCTTAACTCAGGCAGGGCCTGTCACTGACCAGAGAAGAATAAAGCTTTGATGGGTAAACGTGCGTGTGCAAAGAGATATGCTTGATCTATAGCCCCCATAAGAATTCTCCCGCTCCCCAAATTAAGTTCTTGGATGAGTGTGTTAGTCAGCTCAGGCTGCCATAATAGAATACCACAGACTTGAGGGGCTTAAACAACAGAAATATATTTCCTCACAGTTCAGGGGGCTAGAAGTCCAAGATCAAGGTGCCATTAGGGTTGGGTTCTGCTGTTGTCTCTCTTCCTGGCTTGTAGACAGCTGCCTTCTCACTGTGTCCTCACAAGGCCTTTCCACTGTGCACGTGAAGAGACAGAAAGAGAGATCTCCGACGTCTCTTCCTCTTCTCAGAGTGACACCAGTTCTATCAGATTAGGGCCCCACCCTTATGACCTCACTTAAGCTTAATTACTTCCTAAACACCTCATCTCCAAATACCATTACACTGGAAGTGAGGGCTGTAACATTTAGATTTGAGGGAAGACAGAATTCAGTCCATGACAATGAGCTCTGAAGAGAAGCTTCTGGGAACCCTTAAAAATTGTGTACAATATTTTGCATGGAAGGGAATCCATATATAACATCTGTTTGACTTCCCAAAAGGTAAGAACCACTGGTGGTATTATAAGTGAACAAAGAGGGAAAGGGTTCGTGGAAAAATGGAAACAGAGCTGGCATTAAGGGATAGAAGAAAAAGAAATTTCTTATAATATTGTTTTAATAAGTGTTAAAAAGTGGAGAACAAGAGGGGCAGTGGAAGGTAAGGATGTAGTATTTCAGCCCCATTTTCCATTTGGGGAAGTTAGATGGCCTGCCTGAGATCACAGCATGGAGAGTGGATCTGAGCCTAGAACCCAGTATCCTGAGCCCCAGCCCACGCTGTTTTCACCAGGCTTGTTGTCTGTGCTGCCCCACAGAAGCCAGGGCCATCTGAGTGAAGCTCCTGGGCTGCTCTTCTGCTGACCTCATAGATGCTCTTCCCCTTGCTTTCCTTCTAGAAGTGGAGCAGATCGAGGCCATCGCCAAGTTTGACTACGTGGGGCGGTCCCCGCGTGAGCTGTCCTTCAAGAAGGGAGCCTCACTGCTACTGTACCACCGCGCCTCCGAGGACTGGTGGGAGGGTCGTCACAACGGCGTGGATGGGCTCATCCCACATCAGTACATAGTTGTACAGGACATGTGAGTGGGAATTGGGATCTTCTGTGAAGAATGCCATGATTGATTAGTGATGTCTGGAATGGGCACAGGAATGAGAGTACCGGATTGTATGACAGCAATTTGCTCTCCCTGGTATGACACACTTGGTCTTCCATAAGAATGGAATGTCTAACCTCCCTTTGAATGGTGACCCACTTAACAAATAAGCAAATTGCTCATCCTTCAGAGTCCACAGGGACCATGTTTGGTGCCCTTGGCTCACCATCCCGGCCCACCTGACGGCCTCCAGGGCGTTGATCACCCACTATGGTTCTCAGTGTCCAGTGAATCTTGCCATATACCTCCACCGTCCTGGGCCTTTCCTGTAGCCAGTGGCCATTCCCACTCCCCTCTTAATAGCCCACCATTCTCTACCCCGAGGTGGCTGTCTCAGTAGATGGGCAGAAACAATCATCCCCTCATTTCCAGCTAAGAGGGTACTATTTTTTAAAAAAGAATTTTAGGCATTAAAAAAAAGCCCTACATCCCAAATACCTAGCCCCACCATAATGCCCAGAAAGTCTACACCTTCCATCCTTTGAAAGCCTTTGAAGGTTCCTGCACACGCTCCCTCCGAGCTCCAGTCTGCCTCAGGTGGAACTGATTTACCAAGGAAGCAGCCACCAAGCTGGGCCTCAAGGGGAGGCGGCCAAAGGCATACGTCTTGATGGCAGAGGGGACGGTCTGGAGACAGAGAAAAGTCCAGAGCTCGGCAAACAACAATACGATCCAAAGCAGCTCTCTGACGTCCCCAGGCCTCTGAGGGCAGGGAGAGGGCATGGGGGGGAGGCGGGCAGGGCACCCCAACAAGCTCCAGGCCCCCCACACCTGTTCAAAGCCCTGGGTGCGGAGAGGGATGGAGATGCCTTCCTCTTCCCTCGCTGGACCCCCAAACTGCTGCTCATCGCCCAGGGCTCAGCTTGCAGGCCCCCCTCCCCCATTTCTCCAGCACACCCTCCCCTTTAGCTCATCCCAGTCTTGAGCAGCTGGGAGAGAAGAGCCTAGATGAGGGGAGGAGAAGGTAGGCCCTGGTGGTGCCACAGAGGGCCTCCTGCTGGAGGAGCAGCAGCGGCTCAACCACGAGGTGTGTGTGGGTCCAGCCCCTCAGGTCTCAGCACATGTCGGTTCTCTGGAGCGAATCCCTCCCAGTTCACATCTGTCCTTCTCCCCAGGGACGATGCCTTCTCGGATGGCCTGAGCCAAAAGGCCGACAGCGAGGCCAGCAGCGGGCCACTGCTGGACGACAAGGCCTCCTCCAGAAACGACCTCCAGTCCCCCACGGAGCACATCTCGGATTACGGCTTTGGGGGGGTGATGGGCCGGTAGGAAACGCGGATTCATTCTTTGTGGCTCATACAGTGCCGGTTTGTGTCTGACTGGGGAGAAGCAAGGGCACAGGAGG
>NW_006790426.1:1665047-1676962 GCF_000442215.2 Lipotes vexillifer | reverse complement strand
GGGAAAGAGGGAGGCTGTTGTGGCCCCTTCTTCCCCTCAAGATATGACGTGGGGTACACCTGGTGGGCTGGCTGGAACTGGCCTAGAATGTCAGGTAGAAAGTTATCCAGCTTGGGGCAGAGGTGGAGAAAGAGGAGGAAAGACATATTGGCAACCAATGCTTTTTATTTAAAGTAATAATAAACGGGAAAGAGAGAGTTGCAAGTTGGCAAGTATTTTTCCTCTCTGTCTCCAGTTCTTACACCTCCTCCCCACTTTCTGTTGAAGACCTAAGTTGTTATATTTAAAAATGTAAAGCTCACTTAGTCCCTGAAGTGCACTGCAGAAACAGAAGCCTCACACCCACTTCGTGGGGGGAAATTGACACTCGGCTCCACTCACATATTTGGTGGGAGCAGATTTGCCAGTTTCTTCACTCCTGCGTGTGGGCGGGGCTGTCACATGATCTTTCCGCCAGGTACGGAGTTGGGCTCCTCACTCCCTCTACAGGTATAGTCCAAAGCACGTGGTTGTTTAAAGAAAAAAAATACAATAAGGAAAAGAGAAGGAGGGAGAGAGGGAGGCTGTCGTGGCCCCTTCTTCCCCACAAGATGTGACGTTGAAAAGGAAAGCTGGCAGTGTGTCACTGCTTTCTTAATCGAATTCTCAAAATGTCATGTTCTTTGTTTTTCTGGTGGAGAGGTCATGGGATCAACCCACACGTGGGGTACTTGCAGATAAAGCCAGAGAAATCAGCCACAATAGGAACATATGTTTATGAAGTTATTTCAGCAAAAGTCCCAGTGCCTCTTTTCAGTGTATTCCGTTCGGTTCAGGGTGCTGATAAGTGATAGAATCAGGGGAGATGGACGCTTGGGGTAGGTAGATGACAGAGTCATGGTCCCTTGACTTCCAGGGGGGCCGTATCTTCTCCTGCCTCAATTTCCCTCTCTCTCTGTCCTCTCTCATCTACCTTCTTCTCGTTCTTTCTTTCCCAGTACTCTTCCTCTCGAACACCAATGCTTTGGTCCTGTTGGGCTGCCCACAGGCGGTGCTTAGCTTGGCTGGTGGCACAGGGTCTAAAGCGCTGCTGACCACACTGAGCTTGGTCCCCGTCACAATCCATTCCCGCACTCTGCCCCTCTTCCCTGCCCCCTTGCCACTTCCAGCCTTCCCTCCCCTCACCAGTGCCTTTGAGTCTTCAGTGCCCTCCATAAGACACAGGAAAATCTCCTGTGGGTAGAACCTCTTCAAAGTGCTTTCCCACCCACTGAACCTCCCTCAGAAGGTGGGCAAGGAATATTATGCCTATTTAACCGATTAATAAAGTAGGTCTGAAAGAGGTCACTGGGAAGTCTGTGACAGAGACAGGACAAGAATTCGCCTTCCTGATGGACACCCTTTTCACTCCACCACAGCCTCCCTGAGGGCTGAAAGGTATCCAAGTGCACGAAAGGCGTTCCAGTGATGCACATTTTACTCTTAATGACTAGTTGTCCAAGGTCTGGAAAAGCTTCATAGGAACAGCCTTTGGTGACAACACTGGGCTGTGGTCAGTTCCCGGGGGGGCCTCCTGAGCCTAGAACCCAGTGTCCTGAGCCCCAGCCCACGCTGTTTTCACCAGACTTGTTGTCTGTGCTGCCGCACGGAAACCAGGGCCATCTTTCAGGGAGCTTGCAGGGAGCTGGTAACTCTTTGGTATAGTCAAGCCTCAATGCCTCAGACCAGTCAGAGGCCCTTTGGAATCATGGAGACCTCTAAACCGCTTAAGAACATACCATGAGCCCACCTAACCGGGAGCGAAGTGTTCCCAGGTTGAAATCCTCCTGGCCCTGACCTAACGTGTAGACGAGATTCACTATGTAATTGGCACCACCCCCGGCTGGAGCTTGGAACGCCCCCGACTCCTTCGTGTGTGCAGATGAAACCCACGGGCCTGAGTCATGTGCTCAGACAGTGCCTTCCCTGCAGAACCGCAGAGTCTGGCTGAACGAGGCTTTACTATACCCACTCCCTAGACTAGTGTGTAGCGTGTGGCCTGGGGGTTGGCTGACCCGTGTGACACTGGCCAGGGTTGACCTCTGCCCCACCCCCCCACCCCCTGGCTCCTTTGCAGAGTGCGGTTACGATCTGATGGAGCAGCCATCCCCAGACGCCGAAGCGGGGGAGACACACACAGCCCGCCCCGGGGCCTGGGCCCCAGCATAGACACGCCACCCCGGGCCGCCGCCTGCCCCAGCAGTCCCCACAAAATCCCCCTCTCCCGGGGGCGGATCGAGAGCCCCGAGAAGCGGAGGATGGCGACG
The DNA here is from genome assembly GCF_000442215.2 of Lipotes vexillifer. Taxonomy (NCBI): domain Eukaryota; kingdom Metazoa; phylum Chordata; class Mammalia; order Artiodactyla; family Lipotidae; genus Lipotes; species Lipotes vexillifer. Next base: position 1,674,677 of record NW_006790426.1, on the reverse strand, counting down.
TTCGGGAGCGCCGGCAGCATCAACTACCCCGACAAGAAGGCGCTCTCCGAAGGGCACTGCATCCGGTCGACGTGCGGCTCCACCAGGCACAGCAGCCTGGGGGACCACAAGTCCCTGGAGGCCGAGGCCCTGGCAGAAGTAAGGGCCGGCGGGAGGGCAGGCTGCGCCAGCCGACACCCAGAGGGGCAGGGGGTGGGCACCTGCAGACGGGGGAGCCCCTTCGCCCTTCAGGCCAGGCTCAGGCTGAGCCAGAACGTGAGGCAGATAATGAGCTGGCCCCCCTGTGGGAGCGGAAGCTGGATGGGTGCAACTGCTGGCTGGGGCTCCTGTGAAGACCCAAGGGCCCAGTCTCCAGGGCCAGAGGTGGGATTCCCGGCTATGGGGATGTGGTAATGGCAGACGCGCCTCCATAATGTGGCAAGATCGTGCTCGTCACGTTTTCATTTGTTCATCTTGTCATTCATTTCACTCATTTGTTCATTCATTCATTTATTGACAAATACTGATTGAGCATCTGTTGTGTGGCAATCACTGGCTGGCACTGAGAGTATAATTGACCTAAAATGGATCCAGGCCCTGACCACATGGAGCTTATGGTTTAGAGAAGAAAGAGATGCCAACCAGTAACACACACAGCTGTGAAATGGCAGCTGGGTCAGGAGTCTTGAAGGAGGGGACTCTGCGTTTCAAGAGCGCTTTTAGAGTTTTGTATTTTTTTAAATAACTTCTTAAAAATTTGGATGAGAAACCTGTGTGATTTTTACACTTGCCAAGCAAACCAAACAAATTCATTTAAGAAATTGTTAAGAAACAGTTTGTTTAAGTTGTGTAACAATTTGCATAGCTGCTTTCCTGTGTTTTTGATAGTTTTATCGTAGTTCAGAAGTTTCCATTTTCCCCTCTGGAACTTGGCAGGGTGCACATTATGTAACCCCTTCCCAGTGTTTTCTCCCAGTTTAGAAAAGAGAGACAGTTAGAACCTTCGGGTCGGTTAGGATCGTATTGTGAAGAGTGGCCTTGAATCCCTGTTCACAAGGGGAAGGGAAAGCTGAGAGCTTGGGGGCTGTGTTCTAGAGGAGGCCAGGAGAGGTTCTCAGGGATATCAACACAGCAAGTGAAACACCTCGCAGGATCTAGTTTGGCCCCAGGTCCCAATGCCCACTCCCAAGGTATCAGCATCTTGGCATGGGTCCAGCAGAGCAGCCAGGCAGCCTGCTGGTCCCTCCATTGTTGGAGGCCATTCTCTTGGGAAGCCTTGCCCTAGCATCCGCCGTCACCTGGAAGCTCAGGCCACCTGAGGCCTGGCCCAGAGCCCTTTACACGGAGAATCAAATGAAGTTTACGCCACTGTTTCCAAAGTAGGTCCCACAGCAGACTGGTTCCATGGGGTATTAATGGAGGGGGAAAAAGGTGTTCTATGGTCAAGAAAGTTTGGGGAATGCTGGTCTGGCAAATTTGAATGGGTTGTCTGCAACAAGAATTATTCAATATGTTGATGTGCATTGTGAATCTTCAAGAAAGAGAGCAGGGCACACCCATCTCCCAGACTTCTTTGACCTTTAGTCACAGAGCATTTTGCAAGAGCGGCCTAAAGAAGACACGTGGGGCGTGCCGCTCGCATTTTCCGTCTGCAGACATATCTACACACGCTAATTTGATAGCTGCCATTCGATAGCAGAGCATGGGAAACGGCATGTAAATAGCCAAGGGCACCCTGGATGGCCTCCAGCCTGCTCAGCATTGGCTCTGATGAGCACTTGACATTGCAGGCTGCGGAGGGCAGCTATGTAGTAGTAGGTGGAGTTACCTGAAATCCTCTGGTCTCAAAATGTCTTTTAGGATTTAGATTGGAGCCCAGTTAAAGAGGCAGTTTGGGGATCTGGCAGCACCCCCATCCAAGGTGGGAAGGTCTCGTTCGGGAGGAGGTGAAAAGGGAGCGTGTTCCCCCGCTGTCCGTGCTCCCCAGCGCCTCTCTGCAGCTCCACTCTGAGATCACGGCATCACCTCTCAGACTAACGCAAGGCTCACGCCTAAACCCCCCAGCTGATCTTTCTCTGGGCTCGCTGTCTTCCTGGCTCCCACTCTGCGAGGGTGGAGTGGTGGTGGTGGGGATGGTGGTGGAGGGGCGATAATTATATTTTATTTATTCCTTTTGCCTTTTGGCTCCTGCTGGAGTAGAGCAGACAGAGTAGTGATGTCAGTGGGGGACTTTAAGCAGACTGGGACGCGGAAGGCGGGCTTGATCACTGCAGGGTTGTGATGTAGCAAAGGTTGGGACAGGACTGCCTTCTCTCCTGTCAGGTGGGACCCCCATCACAGCCCCACAGCTATTCCTTGTAGATAAAGGCACAAACAGCATCTTCTTTAAAGTAGACAGTGTTAAGGGCAAAGGGTAAAATGTCCTGGGGAAGCATAAATGCTAATATTAGTCATTAGCTAATCATCAGTAGTCTCTTCACCAAACAAGGTGATAGGCTGGGACCCTGACGGAGGCCCGACTGGAGCCTGTCGTGGCGGCCCAGCGGGCAGGAGCCGCCTGAGGACAGGGGAGGAGAGGGGGTGAAAGAAGGCGTGGACGGGGCAGGGGCCGCGGGGCACCGTGGCGCCAGCCCCATCAGTCTGACCAGACTTTCAGTTTTCCCAGAGCTGCCCCCGGGCACAAAAGCTAGTGTGTCTCAATAGTCATCCCGGAGCCTGAGGTGGCTCAGCACCTTCCAGCAGCCGTTCCGTCCTCTCGGTGGCCCAGCTCAGCCTGAGCAGCTCCCCCGGCCTCTGTGTGGAGGCATCCCTGGGAGACCCCACGGGAGCCGAGGACTCTGGCTGAAGGGAGTGTGAAAACCACCATCCAGCAGTTCACAAAGTGTCATCACGGCCACCATCTCATCCCATCTTCACGGCCAGCAGGGGGCTTTCAGCACCTGGACCGAGTGTGGTGCGGAGCCACTGAGACTTGCCAGAGGTTGCCCAGCAGGGGTAGCAGAGGAGCCTTTTTCCCTCCCAAACCTGGGCTCTGCATCCAGGCCCCAGGCTCCTGGGTTAAATGCTGCCATCCAGCTCCAGTGCCCACTCCTGGAATGCTGAGCCCCAGGTCGGCCCTCTGGGCTGCCAGAATCTCTCTCTGTGTCATTCAAAGCGCTCTCATGCTGATGAGCTCTTAAATATCACAGTATCCCTGGGAATTGTGTAGGCAGATGAAGATTTTTGTTGCTTTTTAAATTTTCCATTTTTAAAAAAATTTTTCTGATTATAATACAGAGAAGAAAGTAACAGTCCTACCATCCTGGGGTGAGCATTGCAAACATTCTGATATACAACCTCCACACAGATTTCCTATGGACAAAGGAGAGAGATATTTTTTAATAATACTAGTTAGGGGCATGAACGCTGCAGCCAGAACTACTATGCTGCTAAGTAGCTGTGTGACCCTGGACAAGTTACTTAACCTGTCTGAGCTCCATTTCCTCATGTGTGACGTGAGCGTAATGGTAGTTCCTACCAGATAAGTGAGAGGATTAAATGAATTGTTAGGGGAAGGGGCTTGAATTGGTGCTCGGTATTAGCTGTTATTGCCATTGTTATTGTCATTATTTGGAAATACTCACTAGGTACCAGGTGCCATGCCATGCTCTTCACAGGGACCATATCATTAAATACACTCATCAACCCCTTGAGGTCAGTATTATACGTGTCTGTAATCTACAAATGAGGATTCTGACACTCAGAGAGGTAAGGTGGCTTGCCCACAGTCACACAGCAGGGAAGTCACAGAAATAGGATTTGAACCCAGGTCTGTCTGACTGCAGAGCCTGCCACCACTAGGTCTGTGATACTCACACTGATTTTCCTTACGGTTATAAGACTCCCTGGGATCCATTCTCCATCCCTTCCATGAGATTTGTGGGGAAGCCTCCCTAAGAAGCCTACAAGCTGGGTAGCAGCCCCAGAAGGGTTAGATCCCAGCCCTCCAGACTCTGTGCTGACGAGCGCTCTCCCTGTCCCCAGGACATCGAGAAGACCATGAGCACAGCTCTGCACGAGCTGCGGGAACTGGAGAGGCAGAACACAGTCAAGCAGGCGCCAGATGTGGTGCTGGACACCCTGGAGCCCCTGAAGAACCCGCCAGGCCCCATCAGCTCAGAGCCGGCCAGCCCCCTGCACACCATCGTAATCCGCGACCCCGACGCCGCCATGCGTCGCAGCAGCAGTTCCTCCACCGAGATGATGACCACCTTCAAGCCAGCCCTGTCCGCCCGCCTGGCCGGCGCCCAGCTGCGCCCGCCCCCCATGCGGCCGGTGCGGCCCGTGGTCCAGCATCGGTCCAGCAGCAGCAGCAGCTCGGGCGTGGGCAGCCCGGCCGTGACGCCCACCGAGAAGATGTTCCCCAACAGCTCGGCCGACAAGTCGGGCACCATGTGACCTGCGGGGTGGCGGGCACCGCCCCGGCCCGCCGTGGCCTGCCGTGGCCCGCCGTGGCCGAGGGTGGCCTCTGTGACTCCCACGTCCTCCCGATGCTCCTGGCCTTGTCGGGCAGGGCCCAGAAGGTCAGCCTGGGAGCGGGTCTGTGTGGAGCTGAGGCCCAGGCCCGAGCCACAGCTTGCCTTTAGCCACGTGAACCCACAGGCCTCCCTCCCGTGTGTACACAGATGGCCAAGCGGAGAGGAGCAGCCGCCCCAGCCGGAGCCTCTCCCAAGGTCATGGCAAATGTTAAATGGCTTCACCCGCGTATCGTCACTGGAAAGTTATTCTCTCGACATTCTCTCTACATGCATCCATACGTGTGTATGTATGTGTATGTGCCTATGTACACGTATATATGTACGTATGTGTCTGTAGGAGTGTGTGTGTATATATATATATATATTTATGCATCAATATACATATACTAGATCTGGACACACATATGAAATGTATATAGGATCTCCTTTTTCTTTTTACGAAACTTAGATTTACCTCAGACCCATGCCACCAAACATCTCCCGCTGAGTTATTTGGTGGGATTTGCAGGGACTTTTCTGGGAGAATTTAAGGCCCACAGTAACTGCGAATGAAGCAATATACCACTAACCTGCAGAAAAACAAAACCAGTCTCCCACTGTCTCCAGAAGTTGTGGCCTTCCAGAACAGTCTGCCCCTAAAGGAAGGGTGGGGCAGGCGGTACCCCGGGCAGGCTGCTCCCAGAGGTGGGGAACCCTTCACAGAGCACCCCCCCCATCCACCCCAGAGACCCTGCCTTTCCACATGGAGGCCAAGACCAACTGCACCCCAAAGGCATGGAGGACGTTGGCGAGAAGAGCCCTGACCGCAGCGGCCTGTGTTCGACCGTAGAAGAGGGGATGGTGAGAGCCTGAGCCCCATCGTAGCGCAGTATTATGTGTGGTTGGGAAAAAGGAAAAAAAAAACCCAAACACAGTGGTGTGGAACACTTTAAAACCTAGAAACGCTGTAGGAATAAATCTGTGGTAACTATAGAGGTTTAACTTATACCATTTTCAAAATATTTAATTTTGTCTTTTCCTCTTTCTACTAATTATACTGTGTCAAAATCTGGAACTAAACAGGCAAGGAGACTTTGAGTCCCATCATTTTAATTTGAAATCAGGCCGTGACGCGCTCTGGCTGGTGGCCTCTTGCATGAAGCACACGGGGCCGTAAGCGCCCACCTCAGACCAGGGCCGGGGAGGGAGTCCTTGGCACTTGCCATCCTAGAGAACGCTTCGGTGGACTTTATGCAATGAAATAAGCTTCCCTCTCCCCTTTCCCTTCCCTTTTGCCCACCTCCTCCAGCACATTTAACTCAATTGAAAATATGGGGTTAGGTTTGGGGGGCGTGTCACTCACCTCACTGAACCTCAGTTTCCTGCTCTATAAAAATGTAAGCGAGCAAGCCATGCAACCTAGGAAGCATCGTGCCAACACGATTGCTCTCTTCACGGTCATCACTAAGGTGAAAACCATCCAGCGCCATCCTTTTGAAACCTCCTAATGGCATTTGAGAAGTGGGCAGTGGAATTTTCCTACCAGCTTCATAAGAGCCATGAAGCCCGGTCCTGCAGGTACATCACCTCTTGACATTCCATCATTACCATATCAGCCCATTGGATTAAGTTTCGCCCTCTCCTCTGGTCCCCAGACGGGGGGACCTATGAAGCCACGTTACCTAGGTGTATAGGGGTGGTGAGCCACGCTGCCTTGCCTGAAGCACTGGCCTTGAGAGCACACAGTGGAGGAAAGAATAAGAAAGGGCACAGAAAGAATGCCAGGGAGAGGCCAGTGACAAACTTGACCTTCCTTGTTTTGCCTATAACTCCTGGAAATGAAAGAGCCTCAGAACGAGCTAGGAGCCCGCTGTCTTTTTAGCACATAAACATAGCCCCATATTACAGGTTAGGAGAGGAAGCAAGGCCTTAGGATGGCTGTGACTTGTCCAAGATTTAATAGATGGCTGAGAGTGGGGCTGGGTCCAGCTCCTGAAGTCATTTATTTGCAAGGATGCTGTGCTGTTCAGCGGGATAAGAGACTTCTCATTTCCACCCCAGAGAGACTCGCAGGACCTTAAATGCAGTGGCTTCCTGTGCAAAATGCCACATCCTCTGCCATGACTACCAGACGAAAAGTGAAAATCTGAGTTGACAGATCTGTTGCCTGAAATACATAACACCAGTCAGATCATGTGGATTTTCCTCTGAAATGACTAACTTCATCTTTCCTTATTGAAAATAGGCCTGCCTTTCACTGAATTACCTGAGGGCAGAGCCTTTGCCGTTTTCTTTAGGCACCTATTCTTCCATTGGGAGATGGCTGGTGAGTTCACATTTAGGGAAGCTCACACCCCACTCATCCAGCTCCAAATCTGAGCCTTGACGCAGAACCACGTGGAAAAATGCTTCCCCCTGCCCCACCCATCTGGTGCCCTGCATGTCTCAGGCCCCCTCCACGTGCATCCAGGCCCGCCCACTGTCACGAGCATTGGCATTCTCGTCCTGACTCCTGCCTGTGTTAGTCCACTATATATTGCTGTATTTGCTTAAATGCTGGAAAGTAACTGTTAAAATGTGAAACTGTAATTTTTAAAAAGGCTACAATGAAATCACAGCCAATGCCACTCACCAAATCTTTGCACCTAGTAGATAGATCAGTGTAAAAAACAAGTACCAGAAACCTAACTGTACAGTGAGCGTGGGGGAAGACGTAGTAACCTAGTTAGTAGTCCTCAGTATAACCAGTGGTACAAGGGGAAGTGGTGTTTACCTGCTTGTCCATCACGATTACCGAAAGCTGTACTGATCAGTTCATTGATAACGGGCAATTTTTTTTTTTTTTTTTTTTTTCTTTCACAGAACAGTTTCTTAACCTTCAACTTACCCTGAGGTCAAGCCTTTTGTCTTTATGTGTTACTGGTGTTCAGTCTCTTTTAGGAATGAACCAGCAAGATGTTCATTTAAAACTGACCAAAGACAATTCATTCCTGGTCTAGTTTCCTGGGCCTGGGGCCCAGCCTCCGGCCGCTAAGGACCTTTCTTGGATAAAACGGAGAATGAGCCGTGCTTCCTACCCCTCTCTCACTCTCTCCCTTTGGTCCCCTTTCCTCTTAAAGAGCTGCTCTGAGCTGTGGGATTCTGTGAAAAATTCTTGCCTTTCCTTGTTTTCAGTGCTAACGATTTCTCACCTTGAAGCGCCTTTTGAACCCCAGACAGAGCGCACAACTGGAGGGAATTGTCAGCTTGGGAATTAGACTTGGGAGTCTTTTCTCTGAGGTCACTGGGCCCAGGGGCAGGAGAGAAAAGGATTCCCGAGGGACGAAAGGTTCCTATTCCGTGAAGAAATCCAAGTGGGAAGAGATGCAGGGAAGTGGAGTCATCCCTCGGCTGCCGGTGGAACTAGGAGCTCAGCGATCTGCCTTATAAACAAACACTCCAGAACTGGCTGGTGGTACCCCTAGGGGGCCAGCACAGGGAAGGGCCTGGCGTGGGGCTTGCTTCCCTGTTGGAGGCCCTCGGAGTGCCTTGTCAGGGGGATTTCTTTCTCATTCAGGAGGCACGGATGCAAAGGACTTCCTGGGACCTGGTCATTACCTGGCGCTCAGCGCACGTACGCAGCTGATGGCAAACTATGAGGCCTAATGGAATGGTTCTTCCTCTCAGTCTCTCTGTCCCTAACTTTTCATACTAGAGCAAATGCCTCATCCTCCTGAGAAAGCCAGAAAGAAGGACGGCTGGCTCACAACCATGGGGGTTAGGGGCTGCTGGGTTCATGGAGGGAGGCCTGGAGGAAAAGGCAGGAAGCGGGTGAGCCGAGGTGTTGCTAAGATGATTTTCTGCTGTGCAGAGCTAATGGTGATGTTTCACGGCAACTTCCCCGGTTCTCTGGGGTCCCCGCTCCTCTGAGCAGCCGTGTGGAGAATTCCGCACATACCTAAAGCTGCTGGGGAAGCTGAGGGCAGGGGCTCTGCTGCCAGGTCTGTGTCCTCCTTGCCTCTCTGAGGTTGACCTGCCAGGGTCCCGCCGTCTCATCCTCTGGGACTGCCCCTTGCCGACACCTCCTTTCTGTGTGAAAGGACAAACGACAGGCAAACTGACAACCTTGAACCAGAACAGCCAGAGTGCGTTTTGCTTTCCTCGAATGGAAGCAGCTTCTGGCCAGAGTTTCTGCTCAGGCTCTAGTCCCCGGCAGTGTGACTGTTTACTCGGTTTGGCAATAGGTTTGGTTCTGATTGCTTCAGAGTGGCTGGTCTATTTCATTTCCTTTGGTTTCCTTCCTCCCCAAACTGTCAGGAAAATCAAAGTGAAACCACCCTAGGAGATTGCTGGTTGCCTGTCCCCATGTGGCGATAAGTGTTGCCCTCTCCCGGACATCATTTCTCTACCTTACAACCCAGCGCCCGTGTGTAGAGTGTCTGACTGGATCCTCTGTCGCGTATCCTGATGGTGCCTGCTGGTTTGACGTGGAGCTATCCTGTGAAATAAAACAGCTTAACTTTTCTCAAACGTGCTCCGGTGGCTTTTTGGAAGGGTGAGGTCGCCCGCTGGGGATGGGGAGGCCCCAGGGGGGGTGTTCCTACCCTCCAGTCCACGGTCAGTGTGCTTCCCCCCGGGAAGCATCCCTGAAATGTCCTTTAGCTCAGGTCGAACACTGTGAAGGCCAAGTTTCCAAAGAGGACTGCGTCCGCTGCAGAGCTAACTGAAGGAGGTAAGTGTGGGGTGCCTGCTGGGAAAGCGAGAACCAGGACAGTCAGAGCACAGGCAAGGGGGAGGGGGAGCTGTCGTCTGAGGAGAGGCCTTCCTGACCTTATGACAAATCAGCGGAGGCCACAGAATACTGTTGCCAGTGTGACTGCATATGCAGCATTTTAGCATCTGTTGTCTACACACGTGTGATACAGCCCCTTGGAATTGTGTGTGTGTGTGTGTGTGTGCATGTGTGAAGTGTTTGTTGATCGCTTATTTCTGTCCCAGGCACTAGATTAAGCATGCATTTCTCATCAAATTCTCAAAACAGCTATTGAAGGTAAGTACCCTTCTTAAACCCCATTCTGCAGAAGAGGAAACGGAGGCTCTGAGAGGCTAAGCAACTTGTCTGAGGTCAGGCTAGGAAGTGAAGGAGCCCGAATCTGAATCCAGTCCATCTGACCCC
>NW_006790426.1:1627799-1665037 GCF_000442215.2 Lipotes vexillifer | reverse complement strand
CCCCCCGCAGCCGTGCTGTTTACACATTCATTGTCTTGCCTGCCCTCAGGCAAGCTCATGATAGTGGGATTGGCGGCAGGATCCCATGATGAAGGTAGCTCCCTGCGGGCCCGTAGTCAAGGAATACTCCGGGCCTTTCCTTTCCAGTGAGCCCTCTGGTGGACCTTCACACAGGGGCCTTTGGAGAAGAGAACCAGGTCTTCTGCCAGTCTCAGGGAATCCATCAGTCCCCCCATAGCCACTCACCACTCAGTGGTGGCCTTTCGCTAATTGCAGGCTCCAATGCGGTGCAGCCTGCTGAGGGTCTAGATTTTGGGTGCATTCCATAATCTGTTATCTAGCTCAAAGTAGCCGTGCTTGCTTGAGAACCCTGCAAAAGAAGCCTGTCATTCAACAAGTGTGTGGTAAGCACCTTGGTGTGAGCCTTGCCCCAAGTTGGCTGCTGGGGAGACAGATGGACGAGACCCAGTTCCTACCCGCAAGTTGCTTGCAGTCTAATTGCACAAGACGATCACTCCAGAATCCTGAAATCAACTTTGACTCATTAAGGCAACGATGCAAAGGACAGCATCTCCGACCCACAGAGGCACAAAAGAAAGGACACCTTTTAGCTGCCTGACGGCTTTGCCAGTCCCAAAGCAGTCCATTGCTGGACTGCCCACTTCTGGGCATATCTGTTTAGGACTCTGCGAGGCACAAGCTATCCAACGCACATAGCCTTAAGGAAAGAGAATTTACTCCCTCACATAGCTGGGAACTCCAGGCTAGGACGGGCTCCAAGCACGGATGCTCTGAGAGTGGCGTGGTCTCCCGGCCGCAGTCCCCTCTTCTCAGGCTGGCTCTACTCAACTCTGCCTGTTAACTTTATGCTCACAGGGCTCTCCGATATCTTGCGATTGCCCGATGGCTGGGGAAGCTCCCCCTGCCTGCACCTCCTCAGCTTCAACACAAGGAAAGTCTTAAGTTTGATTCACCTCGGTCAGAATTACGCTGCAGGTCATCCCTGAAGCAGCCAGAGGGTCTAAACAATCCCTGGTGTCAAGGGTGGTGTCAGCCCCACCCACACCTTCTCTCAGGAATGAATAGTTGCCCAAAGGAGATCCTGGGGGCTGTCCTTGTGCTGTAGACCATGATAGATACTAAATGGCCACTGAGTTGCAGAGTGGTTAGTTACTCAGCGATAGCTAACTGATCGGCTAGAAAAATGCTCATGCAAATGTACTCCAACTTTGCACTTATCCCTGGACTCCAGGTTAACAACAATAATAAAACTAATATTCGTCAAGCACACGCTGGGTGTTCTTCCAAGAGCACAGTGCAGAGCACTTCACATGCTTCACCTCACTGAGTCCTGAAGACCATCCACAGGGGTAAATAGCATCCCTACCTGACACATGAGGGAGGTGATGTGCAGGGGCTTTAAGCCCAGGATTCCATACCTGCTCTGGTCCCCTCCCATGACCCCTGCCCCCATCTCTAGGTAAGTGCTTTGTCTTCCCACAGTACCCGTTGCCTAAGAGGAGTACAGCCACCCTCATGGATGTGAATGACTGCAAGGCCAGACTGCCTGGGTTTGAACCCTGGCCTCCCCTCCTTACCAGCAGAGAAGGCTCAGGAAAATTCTCTGCAGTTCTGCCCCTCAGTTTTGTCACCTCTAAAGCAGGGACAGTAATAGTACCTGCCTCGGAGCCTTGTCGTGAGAAATAGATAAGCTAGTACATAGAACATGCTTGGGACAGTGCCTGGCGCAGAGAAAACCCTCAATAAATGTAGCTGCTATAAGGATGATCTTACCTTCTGGAGAGCCCTAATTCCAGTGCCCCAGTCCCAAAGCCAGATTTGTTGTTTTCCCCAAGGGGCCTTGGGGCCTTTGTGTAAATCAGCTAGCTCACCGCCTGCCTCTGTCCCAGAACCCCAAATGGGAACATATAGGTATATAACTACATCTGTATTGAGCATCTATTGTGTGCCAGGCACTGTTCTAAGCAACTTACATGGACTATCTCATTCTCTTCCAACAGAGAGACTATAACGTATGAACCATTATTGAGCCCCATCAGGTTCAGAGAAGTAAAGTAACTTTCTGAAGATCACACAGTTGATAAGTGGTAAACTTGAATACCTGTGGAAGAGGTCAACTCAAAACATAGGTGGCTGGCTTCCCCCCTGCCCCCCATCCCTGCCCTCATATTAATCTCTTTGTTTTCAAAGAGAGATTCTAGGTCTCCATTCCACTGATGGCAAACATATAGACACCCGTGACTGCTCGGACCCACCAAGCCTCCTGGTGACAGCTCCTTCCTGGCCCCCAGATATACAGACACTGCTTAGACAAAGTGGCTGCAGGAGGGCAGTGATAGGGCTGAATTTGACTCTTTGCCCCCTATAGGCCCAATACAGGCACTTTAGTGAAAGGTCGATTAAATGCAAGGATGAGATTAAAAAAAAAATGCATAAGGAACGCATGGGGTGATTGCTCTTCTGCGTTTCTTCCTCAAAGCTTGGGCTCACGTCCAGCCTGATACTCTACTGCCATCAGGTGGCTGTTTGTAAAATGGCAGGTGGGATCTGTGGTCTCCAATTTTTACCGTGAAAAATTTCAAACTTCGAGAATACAGAGGATAGTGTAACCTATTATGTCTATCATTTAGACTTAACAATTATTTAAATTTTTCCAAGTTTGCTTTATATTTTTAAAATTTCAAATAACTCACCATCATGATATTTTACCCTGAGGTACATCAACATCATCTCTAAAAATGACATTTTTCTACCTAATGACAGTCGCATGTTTACAACTAGTAAAATTAACAATAATTTCTCAGCATAATTTAATACCTAGTTCATACTCAAGTTTTAACGATTGTTCCCCAAAACGTCTTTTAAAGTTTGGTTTGCTCAAATCAGGAGCCCAACAAGGGCATAGCGGGGTTACATCTCAAGTCTTTTATATTTTAAAACGAAAATAACCTCTGGTCGTGACTCGCGAAGAACTCTGGTTTGCTTTCTGGTAGAATGCCCCATGGTCTGGATTTGTTTGATTGCTTCCATGAGCTGTCAGTTCCCTGTGGCTGCCCTCCATGTATGTTTGTGAGGTAATAGAAAATATGTGCACTGGTCTCTGCCCCAGTTCCTGGCACAGAGCCCCTAAAGCCCTTGTAATTTCCTAAGTGATAAGATCACTAGGGGCACCTTTTGTTCTAACGAGAGGACTCTGGTGGGCTCCTGGATGACTCCGGGATGGGGTCTGGTCACCAGAAAAGCCAAGCTATCATTAGAAGCTTGGAATTTTCAGCCCGCCTCAGCCTTCTCCAGAGAGGGGAGAGGGGCTGAAAATGAGGTTCATAATTGATCATGCCTACTTGAGGGAGCCTCCATAAACTCCCAAAGTAGGGGGTTCAGAGATCTTCCAGGGGGACAGATGCACCCACACTGGGACGGTGATGCACCGCAACTCCACCGGGACAGAAGCTCCTGTGCCCGGCATGCTCCCAAACCTCACCCTGTGTGTCTCTTCATCTGACGGTTCATCTGAGTCCTTTGTCATAGCCTTTAATGAACTGGTAAGTGTGTTTCCCTGAGTTCTGTGAGCCACTTTAGCAAATTAATCGAGCTCAAGGAGGGGTCATTAGAACCTCTGATCTACAGCTGTTGCTCAGAAGCCAGGCGATAACATGAGTTTCTGATTGGCATTTGAACGGGGTCGGAGAGGCAGGCCTGCGAGACTGAGCCCTTGACCTGCGGGGTCTGACACCATCTCTGGGTAGACAGTGTCAGAACTGAGTTCAGTTGTAGGACACCCAGCTGGGTCGCAGAGAGTTGCTTGTTGTGGGGAAAAACCACGCATTTGGGGACCAGAAGTGTGCCAAGTGTCACATGTGGCTAGCGATGGAGACTCACAGGAAGAGAGATGCGTTAGGGAGGAGCTGGGCGGTCCCTACACAGAACTGAGTTTATCTGATTCAGTCTTGTAACCTGGGAACTGGATCTAAATGTTTGATTAGGTTCAGTTTCACCATTTCAGGCAGGAATACTTCCTGGAGGGTGAGTACTCCACATCATGTCACATCAGGGGCTGTGTGCTGTTTGGTGCCCCCTTTCAGGATTGGTGAGATGGGTTAGTGGGTTCAGGTGGGTTCACCCTCAGCCTCCCACCATGGCCTGATCATCTGGAAACTAAGTATCCTGTCCCTCAAGAACCTCCCACCCAATGGTCTTACAATGATTTTCTAATTTCATTTCTTCTATATTTATCAGCTAAAATTCTCTTCAACAGGGGCTAATATTTCCCTAAAATACAGTTCATTCTGGAGAAGAATAGATGCTTAATTCTTCCTCCTTATCTATCAACCTTCAGAGTAAGAAGCCAATACAATCTCAGCCTCCAGTGGTAGCAAATGAGGGCTTTCTTTGCTTCTGCTGAGACCCATTATAAATTCCTGGATTTTCAAATATTCATTGTATTCCAATCCGTTGCAATCCATATTCTTTCTGTGGCTTAAGTCTGCAGGGGCAGCTTCAGGATGGCTCCATTAGTTTTGGGCAACTCCCTCATTGGGGCACAATACGATTTTCCAGGCTCCTCTTCCACCTACTCTGCCCCAGACCTAAAATCAGCCATGTCTCCAAGGAGCCCTGATTCCTCTTCATGGGGACAGTATTTAGGGACCCCCAATCCGTGCACTAGTAAGTGGTGGAGCTGAGATTTGAACTCAGGCAGTCTGACTTCAGAGCTGGTGCTGTTAACCTCTCTGACCTCTGGTCAACAACAGGTATTAGTAATAATTACAACTATTACTCCTACTGCTATAACCGGCCACTCACTACGTGTCAGACACCTTGGTAGGTGCTTCCCAAGATTTAAAAAACAAAGTTATTCTAACAACCCTCTGAGATAGGCATTGTTACTCTTATCCTACAAAAGAGAAAACTGAGGCTCTGAAAGGTGCGTGACTCATCCAAGGTCACCGGGTCAGCGGAAGAGCATAGATGCAAACTGAAGTCTGTGTGACTCTAAATCTTGTTCCCCTAGTCACCAAAGAGACTTCTGTCCTGCGTGATTCCCACCCTGCCTCCTTTCAGTGGTCCCCTGCTTTTCTCCCTTAGCCCCAGGCACTCCCTGTATCCCAGAGCCCCAGAGCCCCCGGGCCAGGTGATCCACCCAGGGAGCATTTGTTGGGCGCCCCCTGCACTCACAGCTGGGGCTGGGGCACAGCTGGTCTAGTGGGGGAGATGAAGTAATTGCCATGTGGTGTATTTGTGCTATAACATGAGAGGGGCAACCTGCTTCAGCACCCCCAGAGGGCACTCAACGCTCCCAAGGGGGCTCTGGGAATCTAAACAGCCTTTAAGAATCAAAGAATTGGAGCTTGAATGGGGCGGGGGCTGTTTCCAGACATCATGACAGATGGTGGAGATTTTCTGGCGCAGGACTCAGCTACACACCCCTGAATTAGTTCCAGGTAGAGGGCTGCCTCCTTATAGGAGGAATGGCTTGGAGCCTGTGGAGACAGGAATTGTTGCATAGAAGAATTGTCTTGCTCTGGCACCTGTAAAATCCAGCACCAGATTGGAAGCAGAGTGCAGATAAGTATCGGGATCAAAGAGAGCAGGAGATGGCTCTGGAAAGAGGAGGGACCAGTAGCACTGGGGCTGTACCTGGGGTCTCCCAAGCCAGGCTCCAGGCAGGCAAAAGACTCCTGGGGAGGGTCACTTTGGTTTTTGCTCACTATAGCAGTTAGCCACTGCTGTGTAACAAACACACCCCCAAACTTAGTGGCTTAAGACAATAGACATTTTTTATTTACCACAATCCTGTGGATATATTGAGCAGTTTTATGGGCAGGGCTGGCTGGGCTGCTCTTTGCGGTAAGCAGGTGGCTTGCCTGGGGTTGGATGGTCTGGGGTGGCCTCACCCACATGTCTGGCAGGTGACTCCATGATGACTTGGCCACTGTCCCTCAACATGCAGGAGGATTCTTAGGGTTTGTTCACATGCCGGCCCTGGGGCTGGGTCTCCAGGGTGGGAGTGGCTGGTGAGAACAAGGCAGGGTCTACATCTAGGAGAAGTTAGAGGGTGGCCTGGTCATAGGGATAGAGTACCCAGTAAGCACAGAGCCCAAAGCACCCTCACCTCCTCCAACTGCTGCCAGTTGGTCTAGCCCTGTCACAGCCCCTGACGGGTACATCTACGCTTTTCCCACTAAAATCCTTTCATCACCCAGCAGCTAGAAATGAAACGTAGATGAAAGTGTGAATGATTTTAAATCTTTTAAAAATGTAAATCTTTTGAAAATGTAAATCAGATCATGTCACTTCCCTGCCTAAAACCCTCCAAGAGCTCACCGTGGGGGTTATAGAAACATAATAACCCTGGCATCTGACACTCACACGGCACTTGCTTATTAGGTGCCAGGTGCTGCTCTAGGCACTTAAATTACAATAACTTATTTAATTCTCACAACATCCCTATAAAGCAAATACTACTATTATCACCCCATTTTACAGAGGAGAAAACTGAGGCACAGAGAGGTTAAATAATTTGTCCAAGTTAACATGGATTAAAACCAAACTCTTTTCTCAAGGCCTGGAACTCTCCACAGCCCCGGTCTTTACATGGCTGCCTCTAGCTTATCAGTTGTATCCTAGCACAGATGTCATCTTCTCAGAGAGAGCTTCCCAGATCAGCCAGTTTATAGCGTCTCCCCACTCTCTACCACACCATCCTCTCTTGTTTTCACATCACTTCCCATTTTATTAAATGAGCTTATCTACTCCTTTTCTTACATTCTCCCTCGTTTCTGTCCTGGCCCCATCCTCTGCCAAGGTGTCAGCTCCTGAGATCAGGGACCACGACTCTTGTTCACCTCTGAATTCCAGCACCTGTAAGTGGTGGGTACCGGCTCAATAAACATTTGTTAGAATTGAGGGAGGAAAAGAGGGAGGGAGAGAGGGAAGAAAGAAGGGATGAAGCCTCCTTCAATATTCCCCTCCCATGCCTAGAATGAGGCTGGGTCCTGGAGGAAGAATGGAGGACAAAGAGGAGTGTGATTATGAGAGACCCCGGCAAGGAACTCGGGGGCCTGGGACCCCTCAAGGTACAGCCAGACCAGGCCCCACACTCAGCTGGGAGAATGTTCTCCTGATTAGGGTTGTCGGATTTGGCAAATAAAATACAAGATGCTCAGTTAAATTTGAATTTCAGATACACAGTGAATAAATCTTTAGTTTAAGTATGTCATGTGCAATATTTAGGGTATACGTATATTAAAAAACTGTTTGCTGTTGATCTGAAATTCAAATTTGCTGGGCATCCTGTATTTTATCTGGCCACCCTAGCCCGGATCCTCTCTTTGCGCTAGTGCAACAAGAGATTCTACTGAGCACTGGCTTTTTCTGTACGGAACGTTTTGTTTTTACTCCTGAATAAGGAAGTGCAATCTCTTTATTGATCTAACGGAAGGAGAATGTCTGTGGAACCAGCAGCTTGTTAGAGGAGATTGGCTCCCGCGGGTGGATAAATACTGTGGGGAGGGCAAGGCAGATGCTTTGTCCTGAGCTCAAAGTGGCTTTCAGAACCTGCTTGTGCCCTTGTGTGCACTTTCCTTCCCTGGCCCAGAGGTGGGCTTGAGTGGGTGCTATTGAAGAGGGCAGGAAGGGAACTGCTTGGCCAGGGTGGAGATTTATGGGTATGTGGGCTTATTCCGGAGATTCACTCATTCATTCAGTCCCACCAAGCAGCTGGTGGCAGGAAGTCAGAGATGAATGGTACCGGGTGCTGCCCTGGAGGCTCTCCAGAGACGGGGAGATGGATTTGGACCCCAAGGCCAACGAGTGATGCCTGCTTCCAAATCTGTCTTCATAGTTGAATAGGAAGCGTGCATTTCTTTCCCTGTCTTGTCTCTCTCTCCCCTTCCTTCCCCATTCCTTTTCTCTTTTCTCATCTCCTCTCTATCCTTTTCTCACCTCCCCAGCGCTTTGCCACCTTAAACCTTGTAGCCAACTAGTACCATAAAAGAACAATTACTGGTGCACTCAGGCTTGGGATCTGGTCTTGGTCTCATTTCCTTTGTCTTCCCAAGCCTACCCCATCTCCCTGCATCCAGGACTAGGCAATGCATCCAGCACAGCCTGGATCCAATACATCCAGCGCAGCCTGGAGTTCATTTACATGCCCCTCTCTAATTGGCTGATAGAAACCCACTGCCTCCCCTAACCTGCCACTCCCCACCTTCCTGTTGGAGCCCCACTAGGTCTAGCATCCTGGGATCCTTAGACCTCTGCCCTGCGGCCTTGTCTACTCAGTTATTTCTCCATAAAATGTCAGTGGGTGATCCCTTCTGGTTTGGGGTTAAAAGATCTAGATTCAACACCGGACTTTGCCACTGACAAGCTGTGTGATCTTGAATGAGTCCTTTTGCCTCTCTGAGACTCAGTTCCTACATCTATAAAATGGGAATAATTCTCATGATGGGGTCCTTATAAGAATATTCTGTAGTGCTTAATATGGACGCAAGCCAGACTGCCCAAGTCAAATCCTTCCTCTTCCACTTAACTAGCAGAACGCACTATGCCAGTTATCTATTTATTCCTCTTTCCTCATTTGGTTGGAGTGAGTCTGAAATAAGTCAACATACGTAAAAACATCTAGAACAGTGCTTTGCATACAAAGTGCCTGATAAATGTCAGCTATTGCTGTGATGGATATTAAAGTCCTTTGTCCAAATGATGTTAATATCATTATTGCCCAATGAGTCTTTGGGCACAGGCTGGGAAAAATCAATTTAATATATCTCTGACTCAGCGGCCAGAGTTCCCTATGAAGAGAGCCCAAAGGAGTGAAGCCTTAACCTCTCTGAGCCTCCTTGTCTTCATCTGTAAAATGGCAATAGCAGCCTCACTTCTGCCTGCTTCACAGGGAAGCTCTGACTGGCCAGTGGTAAGCACTTAAAAAAAAATTACGAAGGAATGAATACATGGACCACAGGGGGAAGCAGTGGCAAGCTGCAGGGGTCTTCCCTGAGTAACTGACTTGCTCTTTGCTGACTTGCTGCCCACGAGGCCTGATGTGAAGGAGGCCCACATCTGGCAGCCTATCGATGAGTGCTGAGTTGAGCAGACAGACTGAGTGGTGCGATGGTCAACGCTTCACATCTGGGTAATGGGCACTCGTACTCACTTGGTGAGAGTATAAATGTATCGGTACAGCCCTTTTGGAAAATCACATAGTGCTAGCTATCACAGTGTTTAAAGGGCACACAAATTCACCTAGCAGTTCCGTTTATAGGAAATCATCCCCCAAATATTCTGGCTCAAGTGTGCCAAGATTTATATAGATAGTGTGTTCATTGCAACTGTTTGCAATAATGAAAAACTGGAAACAACCTAAATGGTCCTCAGTATGGGTGTACATAAGTAAATTGTGGTATATCTGTATTATGGACTATGTAGCTATTAAAAGGAACGAAGTAAATCTATATGTATTAACATGGAGAGGTCTCAGGATGTATGTAAATAAACCAACAGAAAACCTCAAGTTGACAGAGGTATGCATTTAATATATCAACATTTGTGGGCAAAAAAACCTGTATCTATGTATCTGCACAGGAAATATCTGGAAGGCTACACGCCAAAGTTAAGATGATTAAATTAAATTAACCATCCTATTTGATAAAAGAGCTCCTATTTTAAGGCCAGAGGCCCTATGTGTAGTCTGGTCAAAGAAATTGCGTGACTCAGAGAAACTCTATTCACTTTTTTGAGCCAAAGCTTTCTCTTGTGTAAACGAATAATGATATTTACCTCTCAGTATTGTGATGGGGTGAGATGAAATAATGGATGTGAAAACCCCGGCTCTGAGCAGAGAGCTCATTATAGCGATCAGGGAGGGCGACCGGAAGGAAAAGGCAGGAGCCCAGACCTTGAAAGGTTTGGCAAGGCCTGGATTTGGTTTGATTTTAGGCTGTCTTTTCCTAACATTCAACAGGTATTCACTTATTAATGGTACAGTACAAAACCCGCAAGTGGGTTTTTTAACCACACATCTTCGCAAGGAGGCGTAGCGGAAGCCTGGCGCATGCGCAAAGAGAGCATCGTCGGTTGCGCTTCGGCCACGTCCTACAACTCCCAGCATGCTCCGCACACGCGTCGGGCGCGTCGCCGACTGCTGAGGTAGCTCTGTAGCGCGGGGAATTTCGAGTGGCAGCGGAGCGCTGGAGACCAGTGGGTAGCGGACCCTTCACCTTCTTTAGGGGAGGCCATGGACTCCCTAGTCGAGCCCCGGTGGCCTCCGGGCCTGGCAGTCATGAAGGTGAGTGCTTCGGGGAGGTCGGGGGCGTACGACGTCCGCGGGAGGCCAGCCCCGCCTTGAGGAGGAGAAAGGACGAGGCGCCAGCGCCGAATTGGGCCAGGATACCCGGCTCTGCGTTGCCATTTGCCACCGCGTGGATCTGGGCCTCAGTTTCTTCCTCTCCTGGGAAGTACCGGGGACAGGCCTTGGTCCCTTATGGTGAGCCTAGGTTGGCTGTCGTATGGGACGGGGTATTCTGCCGTTCAGTCACAACAATCACAATGATGTGGAAAGAAACACTTACTCTAAACGGTGGAAACGACAGTGATACCTAATCCTTTCTTAGAGCTTACTGCGTGCCAAGCATTATGTAAACTCTCCCAGTACTTTGGTGAAGAATCTCCCACAGTGACACCGGACACGGTTTGGAGTGGAGCTTGCATCAGAAAACATTTATTTAATCACCTAGCAAAGCGGGCAGTCTCCTTTACATTCTCATTCATTTCTTCTAATTACCCTCAAGAAGCCTAGTGCTACTTTGCCCTTATTCCTCCCTAACGTGTCCTAACTCTTGATAGTTGTGCATCCTCTCTTTTAAACAAAGAAATCAGGACTCAGGTTTAGCACTAGCCTTTCTTTTTTGTTTTTTTCGGCACGCGGGCCTCTCACTGCTGTGGCCTCTCCCGTTGCGGAGCACAGGCTCCGGACGCACAGGCTCAGCGGCCATGGCTCACGGGCCCAACCGCTCCGCCGCATGTGGGATCTTCCCGGACCGGGGCACGAACCCGTGTCCCCCGCATCGGCAGGCGGACTCTCAACCACTGCACCACCAGGGAAGCCCTAGCCTTTCATTTTATTGAAGTCTTTCACTCAAATAACATTGATTTTTGTGGCTACTTTGTTTTTGGCAATGCATTCCTGTTTCCATGGACGGTAGTGGTGAGTCCTGGATTCCTACTATGTTTGGTCAAGAGCAAACACACCATTCTGTACTAGCTAAAATCAGTTGCTTGTTTTTTCTCCTTGTTCTGTGATTATTTCCGTTTGTGACTGAGCACAATCATGTTCTCCTTCTGTTGCTCAGTTTTGTAAACTACGAATTATGGTATCTGCCCCACTGACTCATAAGGTGACTTTGAGAATTAAGTGAAGGGACTTGGGGGAGGTTAAAGTAAGTATAAGGCCTTGTTCTCCCTGCCATCATCAGTGTCATCTACAGGGCTTGGTGACTGAACATCTCCCCATGTTGAAGAGCTGACATTGTGGAAGGATCTGGGAAAGCCGTGGTTTTGCAGTTGTGGTGGCTTTGGCTCCAGTGTGCAGTGGAGAAGAGCATAGATTTGAGTTCCAATGGTTCTGACTTAAATTTAGTCTCTGCCTTCTATTTAACCGTGTGACCTTGATTCAGTTACTTAACCTCTCTGAGCCTGGGTTGCCTCAACTATAAACTGGAGACAGAAATAGTTTATAAGGTTGGTTAAATGAGTTGATGTGTGTGGATAGGGATCCTGTCTGGCTTATTCACTGTGCCTAACACAATGCCTGGCACATAGTGGGTGCTCAAAAATTATTTGCTGATTGATTGAAGGTATCTAGAAGGTAGTAAGCATTAAATCAATATATCTTTATTATTATTATTAATGCTTAACATGTGTTAAGTATTTCTCTCCCTGCTTTTTATTTGTTGTCATGAAGATTATGAATTGGATAAGGGAAGTGGAAGCTTCCCCCTTCCACTTTCTCTAAGTTGAGGAAATCCCAGGGCATCCACTGGACTGAACATCTGTGCAAGAATGTTATAGCTCATCGGATGCGGTATCACTTCCACAGATCCTGCTCAGCACATCTGTCAGAACCACTCCTCCAGGAGAGGACGGTGATAGAGAAGAAAGCAAATAGACCAGGTGCCAGGGCTTTGGCTTCTGGTCCTGCCTCTGCTCTTGATTGATTTTCAACACAATCCTCTAGCTTTTTGTGTCAGTGGTAGCTTACCATCCAAAGTAATGGAAGATTTGGGCATTTGAATGTTTATTTCCCTGGTTTTACTGTAACAAAAATTTGTTTTTGACAGATTATAAAGGTAGAATGTGTATATAGTAGAAAAAAATTAAAATTTACAGTAAGATAAAGGAGGAAATGAAAGTTACCTAGCATCCTACCATCTAGAGAGAGCCACTGTTTAACATTTTCTCTTATTGTTCTTCAGTTTTTCTCATGTGTGATCATGCACACACATACCCACGATGTGTATATGCATTTAAATTTGGGATCGCTGTGGAGTCAACCTCTCGGATTTGATCCAATGCCTTATAAGCTCTATAGGCTTCATCTAAAAAATTGGCATAGGGCTTCCCTGGTGGCGCAGCGGTTGAGAATCTGCCTGCTAATGCAGGGGACATGGGTTCGAGCCCTGGTCTGGGAGGATCCCACATGCCGCGGAGCGGCTGGGCCCGTGAGCCACAACTACTGAGCCTGCGCATCTGGAGCCTGTGCTCCGCGACAAGAGAGGCCGCGATAGTGAGAGGCCCGCGCACAGTGATGACGAATGGCCCCCGCTTGCCACAACTAGAGAAAGCCCTCGCACAGAAACGAAGACCCGACACAGCAAAAATAAATAAATTAATTAATAAACTCCTACCCCCAACATCTTAAAAAAAAAAAAAAAAATTGGCATATAGATGCTATAGACCTCCTAAGATTGTTAAGGAGATTAAACTACATAGTTCTGTTGTTATGTATTATTGTTGTAGGTTTGTTCTCTGATTTTTTTTTGTTTGCATTAAAACATGAACATTTTTCCATGCATTAATTATTCTTTGAAAGCATGTTTCCTTTAATGGCAACAGTATTTCATATGTGAACTAGTAGAGACATTAGTCTTTTTGTTTGTTTGCATTTTTAAAATTTAGGTCATACACTCATGGTTCAAAAAGTACGCGAAATAAAAAGTAAAAGTCTTCCTCCAAACTTGTCCCTCATCTGTCCAGTTTCCTGACCCCTTTGACCATTATTTGTTACGTTCTTGTGTTCAGATTTTCATTCAGATTTACATTCTTATTCCCTCCTCCCTTTTTAACAAAAGGTCACAGACAGTGTGTACTGCCTGTACCTTACATCCTTTTTTCACTTTTCTTGGCAGTCTTTCCGTACCAGTACATAAGAGAGCATGCTCTCTCTCTCTCTCTCTCTCTTTTTCCTCTTAAATATCTGCTCAGTATTCTTTTGAATGAAATAACATTTTAGGGCTTCCCTGGTGGCGCAGTGGTTAAGAGTCTGCCTGCCAATGCAGGGGACACGGGTCCGAGCCCTGGTCGGGGAAGATCCCACATGCTGCGGAGCAACTAGGCCCGTGCGCCATAACTACTGAGCTTGCGCTCTAGAGCCCGCACACCACAGCTACTGAAGACCGCGTGCCACAACTACTGAAGGCTGCGCGCCTAGAGCCTGTGCTCTGCAACAGGAGAGGCCACCACAATGAGAAGCCCGCGCACTGCAACGAAGAGTAGCCCCCGCTCGCCACAACTAGAGAAAGCCTGCGTGCAGCAACGAAGGCCCAACGCAGCCAAAAATAATAAATAAATTAAATAAATAAATTTATAAAAAGAAAAGAAATAACATTTTAAATGATTTAGAAGATTTTAGGTTGCGAGAGAGATCCTTTCCTGTTTGCGTTTCATTCCAGATGGACGCACATCTATCTGACTTTGCAGATTGCCTGCCTCTTCCCTTCCTTCTGCTGTCACTGGCGCCAGCTCTTTCCAGGGCTTCCTCATCTGGCTACACCCTGTAGTACCGTACAGTACCGAGCAGAAAGCACTGGACTGACGGCCGGTAGACAGGAAGTTTTGTCCTGGCTTGACTCATGTGCTGTGAGCCTGCTCTGGATACAGGTTTACTCATTTGTGAAGTAAGGGTTTTAACTAGGTAATTTCTAGTGTTTCTCTTTAATATTCTCTGATCTGGTTCTTACCCTGTGTGGTGAATGGCTGCTGGTACCTTTCACCCCCGCAGTGAAAGTGGGCCAGGGAATGGGATCTGGAGAGGAGGAGGCTTGGAGGAGGAACTGGAAATACATGGCAAGTAGAAGAGAAATAGAGTAGCCCTTTTGTGATGGGCTGGCAACATGGAGTGGGATTCTGTACAGTGTCAGCTTTATCTTTCTGAAGTGTTCTCTGTAACCTAAGATTTGAATAAGTCATATGGGGGAGGTTTTCTCTCCCCTGCAGTTTATGTAGACTTAGCTTTTGAGTTTGAATATTTGACAAAGAAGTATTATTAAATTATTTTTTTAGGGGATGGAGAAGGAGTTCTGTGGCAGATGTTCCAGTCTTGGTGGCTTTCTGATAGGTGTGTATGTATTTATGCATTTCAGACAATAGATGATTTGCTGCGCTGTGGAATTTGCTTTGAATATTTCAACATTGCAATGATGATTCCTCAGTGTTCACATAACTGTAAGTATGTATTGTTTCTCTGAGTTACAAAAATGTGGTTTTTTTATATAATGTAGTATTATTTTAACACCAAAGATAAGTACACATTTATTATTTATTTCTCACCTTTAGCTCCTCTATCTTGAAGTTTTAGCATGGTCTTTTCCATGACCTCCCTCTTAAATATTGAATAGTTTTTACAAGGTTCCTATATTTTCTACCACCTCCCTCTTGGATACTTTTATGCCTTTTGTAACAGTCATAGGAATAAAGATTTTGATTACTATATATTGTGCCCGGCACTTTTAGATGTTAAATTTCAGATTTTTCATTTTTAGCAGGATAGGAGATAGGTGGTTCAACCAAGTAGTCCTTGGCATAGAATTTTAAAGTTTAAAAATTCCACTGGGAGAATTCTACAACTGAAGAGTATTGCAGACAGTTTTATCACTTAACTTGCTGTGTGATGGTGGGAAGACTCATATATTGAAATGTGCTTGTACTTCTCTTCGTAAGTCTAGTATGTACCTATTTTTTATACTGTAGTTTGACGTATTTAGTGCATGGGGTGCACTTGTCATTGTTCTGGATTTAGCCATCAGTTTATGGATTATCTAGGCTTATGATCGTTCTTATTCTCTATTTTCGAGTTGATTTGCCTTGGAAAGTTAAAAAAAAAGTTAGGCTTAAAAAATGGTTTTAGTGGATAGTAGTAGCTTTGGTGAAAAAGTTTCCATAGGGAAGACATAATAAGAGGATGGTGGTGGTAGCAACATGGGCATTAGAGATAAACTTAGGCTTGACTCTTAGCTCTCCACTTATTAGGTGGGTGAGATTGCAAACGCTCAACATTTCTTCAGATGTGAAACCCTGGTGAGTAGTTTCTGCCTTAGGAGATGGTTGTGAGAATTAAATGTACAGAGTGCAGTGTCTGGCACGTTACAGGGCCTTAATAAATCTTAGTTTCCTTCTAGGCTAGATTCATATTAGGAACCAAGATAAGTTTTGGGGATTGTTTCTAAATATGTGTTAAAATCACCTTTATTTAGGTATGATTTATATGTAGTAAAAGGCATCCATTTTAAGTGCGCAGTAAAATGTACAAGCGTCAACGAGTTTCAACAAATGTTTATACCAGATAATGACTACAATTAAGATATTAAACGTTTCTGTCACTTGGTAGAGTTCTTCCCATTACCAGTCAGTATGGCCCAGGGAATTATATGTGGGTCTGTTTCTGGATTCTCTTCTCTTTCATTGATTCTTATGTCTATCCTTGTGCCAGTACTGCACTGTCTTAATCGCGGTAGCCCTTCTAGTCAGTCTTCAAGTCAAGTCTTGTAACTACTTCAGCGTTGTTTTTCTTTATCAAGATTGTTTTGGTTCTTTTAGGATCTTTGCATTTTATATGCATTTCAATATAAATTTTAGAATCAGGTTGTCAGTTTCTACCAAGAAAAGCCTGCTGGGATGTTCCTTGGGATTGCACTAAATCTAGAGATCCATCTGAGGATATATGACTTTTTTTTTTGAGATTTATTTATTTTTTATTTATTTTTGGCTGCGTCGGGTTTTAGTTGCAGCACGTGGGATCTTTGTTGAGGCATGCGGGATCTTTCGTTGCAGCGTGCGGGCTTCTCTCTAGTTGTGGTCTGCAGGTTTTCTCTCTCTGGTTGTGGCGCACAGGCTTCAGGGCGCATGGGCTCTGTAGTTGTGGGGTGCAGGTTCCAGGACGCATGGGCTCCGTAGTGTGTGGCACTCAGGCTCTAGTTGAGGCGTGCAAGCTCAGTAGTTGTGGAACTCGGGCTTAGTTACCCTGTGGCATGTGGGATCTTTGTTCCCTGACCAGGGATTGAACTTGCGTCCCCTGCATTGTAAGGCAGATTCTTTACCACTGTACCACCAGCGAAGTCCCTATGACATCTTAACAGTGTTGTCTTCAATGTAAAAATGTTGTCCTAAATTAGAAATAAATCCCAGAAAATAGTCAGGATTATCTTAAAGCGAAAGGACAGCTTTATTGCTTGCAAGGTTTGCAAACAGGGATAGATATGCAGCCTTTGGCTGTAACCTAAAGTACCTTTGGGTGTAGGGGGTAAAGAGAGAGGGGTTTTTAAAAACAAACTGTAGAAGTCACAGTTGGGAGACTTGCAAAGAGGATTGGCTGGCCCCTGCAGCCTGACCACAAGTCCTTGAAACTTGACTATAGTTTTTGATGATTGGCTTGGTCATCAGAGCTTCTAGTTGGGGACGTTTCCAGGTAGAACCTTTAGCAGAATCAGAAGTCATAGTTTTCTGTTCTTGGTTTTAATGAGAACACAGAGTACGTGACTGAATCCGGTCTGTCATGACTGCCTGGCTCCGTTTTATTTTGAGTCCCTGTTAGCCACACTGGGCCCATTTTCTAAGTTCCTTACACAGGGATTCCTCTTATTTTTACTTTTCCTTAGGGGATTTTATTTTTATATGAACATGGTGTGTTCCTCCATTCTTTAGCTCTTCTTTAATTTCTCTCCACAGTGCTGTTAGTTTTCAGTGCACAGGCCTTGCACATAGAAATAACAGTTTTTTTGTATTGACTTTTAATCCTGTGATCTTGCTAAATTCACTTTTTAATTCCAGCATCTTTTTTGTTGATTCCTTAGGAATTTTTATATACACAATCGTGTCATCTGTGAATAAAAAGAGTTTTACTTCTTCCTTCCTTAATCTGCATGCCTCATATTTCTAGTTGTTAGACAAAGTACCTCTAGTAGAATGTTAAAAAGAAGTGGTGTAGGTGAATATCCTTTCTTTATTCCCAGTTTTATGGGGAAAGCTTTCAGTCTTTCAGGCATAATGTTAGCTGTAAGTTTTATCGTATTCTTAATACATTTTCATAAATTTATCAGGTTGAGGCAATTCGTCTTTGCTCTGAATTAGCTGAGAGTTTTTTTTTTAATCATGAATGGTTACTGAATTTTGTCAGGTTTGTTTTTTTTGCATGTATAGAGATGCTCATATGATTTAATTCCTTTATTTTAGAATATGATTAATTACACTGATTTGTTTTTAAATGTTATAACAACCTTGAATTCCTTTCAATAAATTTGTCCATTTAATCTAAGCTGTTGAGTTTATCAGCATAGAGTTTGAAAAATGCTACTCCCTAGGGACTTCCCTGGCAGTCCAGTGGTTAAGACTCTTCCCTTACACTGCAGGGGGTGCGGGTTTGATCCCTGGTCAGGAAAAGAAGTTCCCACATGTCACGCTGCAATGGCCCAGAAAAAAACAAAACAAAACAAAACAACCTACTCCCTACTGTCCTTCTCTTGTCTGGAGGATATGTAGTGATATTCCGTTTTATCCATATGCTAGAAAGCTGTGTTTTCTTTTTTTTCCCTTGATTAATCTAGCTAAAGGTTTGTCAATTTTATTGCTGTTTTCAAAGAACCAACTTTTGGTTCATTGTTTTCTGTATTTTATCTTTTTTCTATTTTATTGATTTACACTTTCAAAATCTTTATTATTTCCTTTCTTTTACTTATATGAGTTTAATTTGCTCTTATATTTCTAGCTTTCTAAGGTAGAAGATGAGATCAATATTAGACCTTTTCTAATATAAACGTTTAAAGCTATAAATTTTCCTTTAAGCCCTGCTTTAGCTGCATCCCACAAATTTTGATATGTGAGTTTTCATTTTTGTTTAAAGTATATGCTAATGTCCTTTTTGATTTATTTTTTGACCCATGAGTTATTTAGAAGTCTTTAGCTTAATTTCTAAAAATTTGGGAGTTTTCCTGCTATCTTCCTGTTATTAATGTCTAATTTAAATATGTTCTTTTCAAAACTCAAACAGTTATGTCTGATTTCAGTTTTTAAATCAAACTGAGACTTGTTTTATGGCCCACAATATGGTCATTCTTGGTTCATGTTTCACGTATGCTTTAAAAGAATGTCTATTCTAGTTGGGCGGAGTGTTCTATGAATGTCAATTAGATCAAGTTGGTTGATAGTGCTTTGTAAATCTTCTGTATCTCTGCTGGTTCTCTGTGTATTATTTTATCAATACTGAGAGAGGAGTGTCGAAATCTCCAAATATAATTGTGGATATGTCTGATTTTTCTTTTTACTTCTGTAATTTTGTGCTTTATGTATTTTTGAAACATTTTTATTAGGCACATACACATTTATGATTATTTTGTCTTCCTGATGAATTGGCTGTTTTATGATTGTGAAATGGCCCTCTTTATCCCTGGTAATGTTCTTTGTTCTAAAGTCTTCTGTTTTCTGATATTAATATAGTCACTCCCACTTCTTTAAGATTAGTGTTTTCACGGTTTGTCTTTTTCCATCCTTTTACTTCTCATCTACCTGTGTCTTGATATTTATATTGGACTTTTTTAGACAGTATATATTTTGGGTCTTCCCATTCAATCTAGTCTGAAAATATCTATTTTTACTCGGAATATTTAGACATACACTGTATAATATAGTAGCTGCTAGCCTCATATGGCTATTTATATTTCAGTTAAAATTAATTAAAGTTAAATAAAATTAAAACTTTAGATTCCCAGTTCCACTAGCCTAATTTCAAGTGTTGAATAGCACATGTGGCTAGTGGCTGCTGTCTTGGAGAGTGCAGATATCAAAACATTTCCATCATTGCAGAAAGTTAATTATTGGTAAGGGTGGATCTAGATATACTACCTTGCTTTCTGTTTTTTATTTACTCATCTATTTTTTCTTCTCTTCCAGCCTTTACAAAAAAAATTGAACATTTAAAAAATATTAAATCTTTTCCACAGTTGACTTATTAGTGCTACTTCTTTGTTTTATTATTTCAGCGGCTGTTTAAAATAGGCATCTTTAAGTTATTGCAGTCCCCCTTTGAACGATATTATACCACTTGACTAGTGTAAAACTGTTACACCTGTGCACTTCTTCCTTTTTTAAATTGAAATATAGTTGATTTACAGTATTATATTAGTTTCAGGTGTACAACATAGTGATTCAATATTTTTATAGATTGTACTACATTTAAAGTTATTATCAAATATTGGCTGTCTTCTCTGTGCTGTACAACAGCGGTCCCCAACCTTTTTGGCACCAGGGACTGGTTTTGTGGAAGACAATTTTTCCATGGACGCGGCGGGTGGGGGATGCTTCAGGTGGTAATGTGAGCGATGGGGAGTGATGGGGAGCAGCAGATGAAGCTTTGCTCGCTTGCCCGCTGCCCACCTCCTGCTCTGCAGCCTGGTTCCCCTGTTTCGGCACCCCTGCTGTACAATATATCCTTGTAGCTTACTTATTTTATAAATACATAGTAGTTTGTACTTCTCAATCCTCTACCCCTATCTTGCCCCTCCCCCATTTCCTTTCCCCTCCCCCATTTCCTTTCCCCACTAGTTCTCTCTATCTGTGAGTCTGTTTCTATTTTGTTGTATTCATTTGTTTCATTTTTTAGGTTCCACATATGAGAGATAGCATATAGTATTTGTCTTTCTCTGACTTATTTCACTAAGCATAATAACCTCCAGGTACATCCATGTTGTTGCAAATGGCAAAATTTCATTCTTTATTGTGGCTGAGTAATATTCCATTGTATATGTACCACCTGTTCTTTATCCATTCATCGTCTTTAAGTGATAGACAGTAAGTTGCTTCCATATCTTGACTGTTGTTAAATAATGCTCCTATGAACATTGGGATGCATGTATCTTTTCAAATTAGTGTTTTTGGTTTTTTTGAGGTATATACCCAAGAGTGGAATTGCTGGATCATATGGTAGTTCTGTTTTTAGTTTTTTGAGGAACCTCCACTGTCTTCCATAGAGGTTGCAGCAACTTACATTCTCCAGCAGTGTACTAGGGTTCCCTTTTCTCAACATCTTCACCAGCTTTTGAAATTTGTAGTCTTTGTGATTCCAGTCATACCGACAGGTGTGAGATGATCTCTCATTGTGGTTTTGATTTGCATTTCTCTGATGGTGAGTGATGTTGAGCATCTTTTCACGTGGCTGTTGGCCATCTATATGTCTTCTTTGGAAAAATGTCTATTCAGGTCCTCTGCCCATTTTTTAATTGGGTTTTTTTTTTTTTTTTTTGACACTGAGTTGTATGAGCTGTTTATATATTTTGAATATTAGCTCCTATTTGGTCATATCATTTGCAAATATTTCTCCCATTCAGTAGGTTGTCTTTTTGTTTTGTTGATGGTTTCTTTTGCTGTGCAAAAGCTTTTACGTTTAATTAGGTTTCATTTGTTTATTTTTGCTTTTATTTCCTTTTTCACAGAAGACAGATCGAAAAAACTATTGCTACGATTTATGTCAAAGAGTGTTCTGCCTGTGTTTTCTTTCAGGAGGTTTATGGTTTCAGTCTTACATTTAGATCTTTTGATTTTCTTTTTGTATATCGTGTGAAAATGTTCTAATTTCATTCTTTCTTTTTCACTAACTGCCTTTATTCTTTTTTTATTTTTTAAGAGATCTTTATTGGAGTATAATTGCTTCACAATACTGTGTTAGTTTCTGTTGCACAACAAAGTGAATCACGCATATGCATACACATGTCCCCATATCCCCTCCCTCTTGAGCCTCCCTCCCATCCTCCCTATCCCACCCCTCTAGGTCATTGCAAAGCTCCGAGCCGATCTCCCTGTGCTATGCTGCTGCTTCCCACCAGTCAGCTGTTTTACATTCGGTAGTGTGTATATGTCGATGCTACTCTCACTTCACCCCAGCTTCGCCCTCCCACCCCATGTCCTCAAGTAGGTTTTCTATGTCTACCTCTTTATTCTTGCCTTGCAACTAGGTTCATCAGTACCAATTTTTAATTTTTTGATTCCATATGTTTATGTGTTAGCATATGGTATTTGTTTTTCTCTTTCTTTTTTTTGTCTTTCCATGTCTTCATCCATTCTTTTTTTTTTTGGAATTTTATTTTATTTATTTTTTTATACAGCAGGTTCTTATTGGTTGTTTTTCTCTTTCTGGCTTACTTCACTCTGTATGACAGACTCTAGGTCCATCCACCTCACTACAAATAACTCAATTTTGTTTCCTTTTATGGCTGAGTAATATTCCACAGTATATATGTGCCACGTCTTCTTTATCCATTCATCTGTCGATGGACATTTAGGTTGGTTCCATGTCCTGGCTATTGTAAATAGTGCTGCAGTGAACATTGTGGTGCATGTCTCTTTTTGAATTATGGTTTTCTCAGGGTATATGCCCACTGGTGGGATTGCTGGGTCATATGGTACTTCTATTTTTAGTTTTTTAAGGAACCTCCATACTGTTCTCCATAGTGGTTGTATCAATTTACATTCCCACCAGCAGTGCAGCAGGGTTCTCTTTTCATCACACCCTCTCCAGCATTTATTGTTTGTAGATTTTTGATGATGGCCATTCTCACCGGCGTGAGGTGATACCTCATTGTAGTTCTGATTTGCATTTCTCTAATAATTAGTGATGTTGGGCATCTTCTCATGTGCCTCTTGGCCATCTATATGTCTTCCTTGGTGAAATGTCTGTTTAGGTCTTCCGCCCATTTTTTAACTGGATTGTTTGTTTTTTTGATATTGAGCTCCATGAGCTGTTTGTATATTTTGGAGATTAATCTTTTTGTCTGTTTCATTTGCAAATATTTTCTCCCATTCTGAGGGTTGTCTTTTCGTCTTGTTTATGGTTTCCTTTGCTGTGCAAAAGCTTTTTAGTTTAATTAAGTCCCATTTGTTTATTTTTGTTTTTATTTCCGTTACTCTAGGAGGTGGGTCAAAAAAGATCTTGCTGTGGTTTATATCAAAGAGTGTTTTTCCTATGTTTTCCTCTAAGAGTTATATAGTGTCTGGTCTTACATTTAAGTCTCTAATCCATTCGGAGTTTATTTTTGTGTATGGTGTTAGGGAGTGTTCTAATTTCGTTCTTTTACACGTAGCTGTCCAGTTTTCCCAGCACCACTTACTGAAGAGGCTGCCTTTTCTCCATTGTATGTTCTTGCCTCCTTTGTCGTAAATTAGGTGTCTGTCTGTGCATGGGTATGTCTTTGGGCATTCTGTCCTGTACCATTGATCTGTATTTCTGTTTTTGTGCTAGTACTATACTGTCTTGATTACTTGTAGCTTTGTGGTATAGTTTGTAGCTTTGTGGTATAGTTTGAAGTGGGGGAGCCTGATTCCTCCAACTCCGTTTTTCTTTCTCAAGATAGCTTTGGCTGTTCGGGGTCTTTTGTGTTTCCATATGAATTGTAAAATTTTTTGTTCTAATTCTGTGAAGAAATGCCATTGGTGGTTTGATAGGAATTGCATTGAATCTGTAGATTGCTTTGGGTAGTATGGTCATTTTCACAATATTGATTCTTCCAATCCAAGAACATGGTATATTTCTCCATCTGTTTATGTCATCTTTGATTTCTTTCATCAGTGTTTTATAATTTTCTGAGTACAAGTCTTTCACCTCCTTATTCAGGTTTATTCCTTGTATTTTATTCTTTTTGTTGTAATGGTAAATGGGAGTGTTTCCTTAATTTCTCTTTCTGATTTTTCATTGTTGGTGTGTAGAAGTGCCAGAGATTTCTGTGCATTAATTTTGTATCCTGCAGCCTTACAAAATTCATTGATTAGTTCTAATAGTTGTCGGGTGGCATCTTTAGGATTTTCTATGTACAGTATCATGTCATCTGCAAACAGTGACAGTTTTACTTCTTCTTTTCCTATTTTTATTCCTTTTATTTCTTCTTCTCTGATTGCCGTGGCTAGGACTTCCAAAACTATGTTGAATAAGAGTGGCGGGAGTGGACATCCTTTTCTTGTTCCAGATCTTAGTGGAAATGCTTTCACTTTTTCACATTGAGTATGATGTTTGCTGTGGGTTTGTCACATATGGCCTTTATCATGTTGAGGTAGGTTCCCTGTATGCCCATTTTCTGGAGGGTTTTTTATCATAAATGGGTGTTGAATTTTGTCAAAAGCTTTTTCTGCATCTATTGAGATGATCATGTGGTTTTTATTCCTTAATTTGTTAATATGGTGTATCACATGGATTGATTTGCGTATATTGAAGAATCCTTGCATCCCTGGGATAAATCCCACTTGATCGTGGTGTATGATCCTTTTAATGTGCTGTTGTATTCTGTTTGCTAGTATTTTGTTGAGGATTTTTGCATCTATGTTCATCAGTGATATTGGTCTGTAATTTTCTTTTTTTGTGATATCTTTTTCTGGTTTTGGTATCAGGGTGATGGTGGCTTCATAGAATGAATTAGGGAGTGTTTCTTCCTCTGCAGTTTTTTGGAAGAGTTTTAGAAGGATCGATGTTAGCTCTTTTCTGAATGTTTGATAGAATTCGCCTGTGAAGCCATCTGGTCCTGGACTTGTGTTTGTTGGAAGATTTTTAATTATGGTTTCAATTTCATTACTAATGATAGGTATGTTTATATTTTCTAATTCTTCCTGGTTCAGTCCTGGAAAATTGTGCCTTTCCAATAATTTGTCCATTTCTTCGTGGTTGTCTGTTTTATTGGCATAGAGTTGTTTGTAGTAGTTTCTTATAATCCTTTGTATTTCTGCAGTGTCAGTTATGATTCCTCCTTTTTCATTTCTAATTTTATTGATTTGTGTCCTTTCCCTTCTTTTCTTGATGAGTCTGGCTAATCAGTTAAACTGATAAATCAGTTATCAGTTTTGTTTATCTTCTCAAAGAACCAGCTTTTAGTTTTATTGATCTTTGCTGCTGTTTTCTTCATTTCTATTTCATTTATTTCTGCTCTGATCTTTATGATTTCTTTCCTTCTACTGACTTTGGGATATCTTTGTTCTTCTTTCTCTAGTTGTTTTAAGTGTAGGATTAGATTGTTTATTTGAGGTTTTTCTTGTTTCTTGAAGTGAGATTGTATTGCTATAAACTTCCCTCTTAGAACTGCTTTTGCTGCGTCCCGTGGGTTTTGGGTCGTTGTGTTCTCATTGTCATTTGTTTCTGTGTATTTTTTTATTTCTTCTTTGATTTCTTCAGTGACCTCTTGGTTATCTGGTAGCTCACTGTTTAGCCTCCATATATTTGTGTTTTTACACTTTTTTTCCTGTAATTGATATCCAGTCTCATCACGTTGTGGTCAGAAAAGATACTTGATACAGTTTCAATTTTCTTAAATTTTTGGAGGTTTGATTTGTGACCCAGGATGTGATCTATTCTGGAGAATGTTCCATGTGCACTTGAGAAGAAAGTGTATTCTGCTACTTTCAGGTGTAATGTTCTATAAATATCAGTTAGATCTATCTGGCCTGTTGTGTCACTTAAAGCTTGTATTTCCTTACTTATTTTCTGTTTGGATGATCTATCCATTGTTGTAAGTGGGGTGTTAAAGTCCCCTACTATTATTGTGTTACTCTTGATTTCTCCTTTCATGGTTGTTAGCATTTGCCTTATGTACTCAGGTGCTCCTATGTTGGGTGCATAAACATGTATAATTGTTATATTTTCTTTTTGGATTGATCCTTTGATCATTATGTAGTATCCCCCCTTATCTTTTATAACAGTCTTTACTTTATTTATTTATTTATTTTGTGTGTGTGTGTGGTAAACGGGCCTCTCACTGTTGTGGCCTCTCCCGTTGCAGAGCACAGGCTCCGGATGCGCAGGCTCAGCAGCCATGGCTCACGGGCCCAGCCGCTCCGCGGCATGTGGGATCTTTCCGGACCGGGGCACGAACCCGTGTCCCCTGCATCGGCAGGCGGACTCTCAACCACTGTGCCACCAGGGAAGCCCAACAGTCTTTATTTTAAAGTATATTTTATCTGATACGAGTATTGCTATTCCAGCTTTCATTTGATTTCCATTTGCATGGAATATCTTTTTCCATCCCTTCACTTTCAGTCTGTATGTGTTGTTAGGTCTGAAGTAGGTCTCTTGTAGACAGCATATATACAGGTCTTGTTTTTGTATCCATTCAGCCAGTCTGTCTTTTGGTTGGGACATTTAATCCATTTACATTCAAGGATATTATTGATATTTAGGTTCCTATTACCATTTTCTTAATTGTTTTGGGTCTGTTTTTGTTGGTCCTTTTCTTGTGTTTCCCTCTTAGAGAAGTTTCTTTAGCATTTGTTGTAAAGCTGGTTCGGTGGTGCTGAATTCTCTTACCTTTTGCTTGTCTGAAAAGCTTTTGACTTCTCCATCGAATCTGAATGAGATCCTTGCTGGGTAGAGTAATCTTGGTTGTAGGTTTTTCTCTTTCATCACTTTAAGTGTATCCTGCCATTCCCTTCTGAACTGAAGAGTTTCCACTGAAAAATCAGTTGGTAACCTTATGGGGATTCTTTTTTGTGTTATTTTTTGTTGTTCCCGTGCTGCTTTTAATATTTTTTTCTTTGAATTTAATTTTTGTTAGTTTGATTATTATTTGTCTTGGTGTGTTTTTCCTAGGGTTTATCCTGTATGGGACTCTCTGTGCTTCTTGGACTTTCCTATGTTAGGGAAGTTTTCAACTATAATCTTTTCAGATATTTTCTCAGACCCTTTCTTTTTCTCTTCCTCTGGGATATCTATAATTCGAATGTTGGTGCGTTTAGTGTTGTCCCAGATAGTCTTCAGTTCTGTTTCATTCTTTTTTTCTGTATTCTGCTTCTCGGTGGTTATTTCCACCATTTTGTCTTCTAGCTCACTTATTTGTTCTTCTGCCTTGGTTATTCTGTTATTGATTCCTTCTAGTATATGTTTCATTTCAGTTATTTTGTTGTTCATCTCTGTTCTTTAGCTCTTCTAGATCTTTCTTAAACATTTCTTGTATTTTCTCGATCTGTGCCTCCATTCTATTTCCGAGATTCTGGATCATCCTTACTATCATTACTCTAAATTCTTTTTCAGGCACATTGCCTGTTTCCTCTTCATTTATTTGGTCTTGTAGATTTTTACCTTGCTCCTTCATCTGTGACATATTTTTTTTGCCGTCTCATTTGTTTTTCTTTAATGAGTGGGATTGTGTTCCTGTTTTACTGGTTGTTTGGCCTGAGGCTTCTAACACTGGGGTTTGTAGGCTGTTGGGTAGAGCTGGGTCTTGGTGCTGAGGGGAGGAACTCTGTGAGACCTCACTCTGATGAATATTCCCTCGGTCTGAGGTTCTCTGTTAGTCCAGTGGTTCGGACTCAGAGCTCCCACTGCAGGAGCTTTGGCCCAGCCCCGGACTTGTGAACCAAGATCCTGCAAGCCACCTGGGGTGCAAAACAAACAAACAAACAAAGAAATGATAACAAAGTAAAAAATAAAATTAGACTAGGAAACTAACATACCTGTTAGGAAGAATATAAAAATAAAAATTTAGATGAATCAACAACCAGAATGCACAGTAGTACCATAACAGTGAAAAAGAGGAGGAGGGGGAAAAAAGGGTGCGGGGGAGGCCTTGGCTGTGGAGGGCGGGGTCTAAGCAAGGGTGAGCTTTGGGCGATGGACGGGGCCAATGCTTAGGTCCCACAGGGCTGGAAAAGGCCCTGGGGGCTTTGGGGGCTGGGGCTTAGACTCAAGGAACAGAAGGGGCCCAGGTGTGCCCCCCACCCCTGGTCTTGGAGGGAAGGGGATCTCACCTGGGAGCCCAGCAGGCTTTCTGGGCTCAAGTGGGCAGGGCAAATGCCCTCCTCTCCTTTCCTCTCCTGTTCCTCTGGTCTGTGAGGGCCCCTCTCACCTGCCTCTCCTGATCTCCCCGGTCTCCCTCCTATGCCCCCAAGGAGCCACATGGCCTGGAGGGGGGTTTGGAGGGCAGGGGATTGGCCTGGGAGCTCAACAGGCTCCCTGGGCCTGAGTGGGTGGGGCAGTTGCCCTCTGCTCCTCTCCTGCTCCTCCTGGAGGGCCTCTTCTGCCTGCCTCTCCTGATCTTCCCTGCCTCAGGGGTGCTGATCCTGCCTGGCCTTCACTTCTCCTCCTCCTTCAGTCCCCCTGTGTCCTACTGCTTCACTTTGGGGTTCCTCCCATCTCCTTGGGCGTCAGAGTCCCCCACCAGCAGCTGGTGGGTGCCCTAGTTGTGGGGAGATGCTAACTCTGTGTCTTCCCACACCACCATATTGACTCTGCCTTCTAATTTCATTCTTTTACATGTAACTATCCAGTTTTTCCAGCACCACTTTTTTTGAAGATAATGTATTTTCCCCATTATATATTTTTGCCTTCTTTATCATAGATTAATTGATGATAAATGTATGCGTTTATTTCTGGTCTCTCTTTTCTGTTCCACTGATCTATGTGTCTCTTTTTGTGCCAGTACCATGCTGTCTTGATTACTGTAGCATTGTAGTATACTCTGAGGTCAGGTAGCATGATACATCCAGCTTTGGTCTTTTTTCTTAAGACTGCTTAGGCTACTTGGGGTCTTTTAGGATTCCATATAAGTTTTAGGATTGTTCTTTCTATTTCTGTGAAAATGCCATGGGTATACAACTGTGTGCTTCTCTTCCCCCCCTTCTGTCATCCTGTTGTTGTCTTTCCTTTTATGATGTGCACGTGTACTACAGACACAATACATTGTTATTATATTTGCTTTATTTATTTACTTTCTATAAATTTACTTATTTATTTATTTACTTTTGGCTGCGTTGGATCTTTGTTGCTGAGCCCGGGCTTTCTCTAGTTGCAGCGAGTGGGGGCTACTCTTCATTGTGGTGTGCGGGCTTCTCATTGTGGTGGCTTCTCTTTGTTGCAGAACACAAGCTCTAGGTGTGCAGCTTTCAGTAGTTGTGGCACATGGGCCCAGTAATTGTGGCTTCTGGGCTGTAGAGCTCAGGCTCAGTAGTTGTGGTGCATGGGCTTAGTTGCTCTGCGGCATGTGGAATCTTCCTGGATCAGGGCTCAAACCTGTGTCCCCTGCATTGGCAAGCGGATTCTTAACCACTGCACCATCAGGGAAGTCCCTGTATTTGCCCTAGACAGCTCATTATCGTTTAAGACAAATTTAAAAATGAAATAGTAGTCTTTTATATTTAGGCACATTTATCATTTCTTATACTCTCCTTTGTATACATCAACGTTTTCTTCTTATGTCGTTTATATTTTCTCTGTTGCATTTCTTGTAGCACCAGCATGCTGCTAATGAATTCTCTCAGCTTTTGTTTCCCTGAAAAAATTATTTCATTGCTTTTTGAAAGGTGTTTTCAGTGGGTATGCAGTTCAAATTTAAATTTTTCTCCTTTCTGAATGTCATTCTACAATTTTCTGGCTTGACTAGTTTCGGATGAAACCAGGTGTGTTAGGTTTTTTTTTATAGTTTTCTGTATATAATGTGCCTTTTTTCTTCTGGCTGCTTTTCAGATTTTCTCTTTGTTACCAGATTTTAGAAATTTGTAATGTGCTTTAGTGTGATTTACTTTGTGTTTGTACTGCTTGTGGTCCATTGAACTGCTTCAGTTTATGGGTTTATACTTGGAAAAAATTTAACTCTTTCTTTGAGTATTTTTCTGTTTACACACCCACCTCCACACCCGAGCTCCAATTCAGATTATACTTTGTTAGACCTTTATTAACTTTATTCCACTACTTTATGTTAATCTATAGACATTGAGGCTCTGTTTTTTTTTTTTTCTTTTCCTTTTTGGTAATCTCTACCCACCCCATCCTTTTTGTGCTTAATTTTGGATAATTTATATTGTTATGATTTCAAGTTTATTGATCTTTTATTCTGCACTGTCTCATCAACTGTTAGTCTCATCCAGTGACATTTTCATTTTAGATATTGTATTGTTCCTCTCTAGAAATTTTACTTTTTTAGTATCTTCCATTTCTTTCCTTATTAGGTTCCTGTGTGTGTCTATTTTAATCCTTGAATATATTGAACATATTCTAATAGCTAGTTTAACCTCACTGTCTGCTAATTCATTATCTCTCTTGTTTCTAAAACTATCTATTGATTGATTCCATCCCCCCCCCCCCCCCCCCCCCCCCCCCCTCTTTTAATACCATTTTTTTTTTTTTTTTTTTTTTTTTTTTTTTTTTTTTACACTTCTGGTTATAGAGCACATTTTTTTTGCTTCTTTGCATTTCTGGTAATTTTTGATTGGATGCTTTCCATTGTAGTTTTCACATTTTTGAGTGTTTAGATTTTGTTGTATACTTTATTGGAGTGTTGGGTTTTGTTGTGGAAGGATTCTTTTTTTGTTGTGGAAGGATCAGATTGGTTCTGTCAAGTTTTGTTTCTAAGCTTTGTCATGATGAATCTAGAGTAACCTTTTTTATAGGACTGAAGTGGGGGAAGGGTGAGAAACACATAACATAAAACCTTCTCCATGAACAAGTTGGTAAGTGTATAGTATAGTATTGTTAACTATATGTGCATTGTTGTACAGCATGTCTTTAGAACTTTTTCATCTTGTATGACTAAAATTCTGTACCCATTGCACAGCAGCTACCCTTTTCTCCCTCCCCCTGGCCCTGGCAACAACCATTCTATTTTCTGCTTGTATGAGTTCATTTAGATACCGTATATAAATATAGTCATGCAGTATTTTCCCTTCTGTGATTGGCTTATTTCACCTAGCTTAATATCCTCGAGGTTCATCCATGTAGTGGCATTTGACAGAATTTCCTTCTTTTTTAAGGCTGAATAACATTCCATTTTATGTCTATAGAGAGCATATATTTTTTTAATCTGTTCATCCACTGGTGGACACTTGGGTTGCTCCCTCCTTTTGGCTCTTGTGAATAATGCTGCTATGAACACAGGAGTGCAAATATCTCTTTGAAATTCTGTTTTCACTTCTTTTTGAACAATACCCAGAAGTGGGTTGTTGGATCATATGGTAACTGTATTTTTAATTTTTTGAAATGCCTCCATACTTTTTTCCATAGTGACTGCACCATTTTACATTCCCATCAACAGTGCACAAGGGTTCTGATTTCTCCACGCCATCACCAACGCTTGTTATTTTCTTTTCTTCTTTTTCTTTTTCTTCATAGTGGCTGTCCTAACAGATGATGTCATTATGGTTTTGATTTGCATTTCCTGGATGATTAGTGACGGCGACGATCTTTTCATATAC
Organism: Lipotes vexillifer; assembly: GCF_000442215.2. NCBI lineage: Eukaryota > Metazoa > Chordata > Mammalia > Artiodactyla > Lipotidae > Lipotes > Lipotes vexillifer. The sequence goes on along the minus strand of NW_006790426.1, from coordinate 1,634,320 downwards.
CTGTTTGCCATTTGTATGTCTTTGGAGAAATGTCTTTTCAAGTTCTTTGCCCATTTTTAATCAGGTTACATGTTTTTTTGTTATTGATTTACAGGCGTTTGTTGTATGTTTTGATATTTTTGGATATTAACTCATCAGGTATATGGTTAGCGAATATTTTCTTATGTTTCATTAGTTGTTCTTTTATTCTGTTGATTGCAGAAGCTTTTTAGTTTGATGAAGTCTCACTTGTCTATTTTTGCTTTTATTGCCTGTGCTTTTGGTATCATATCCAGGAAATCATTCCTAAGACTAATGTTATAAGGCTTTTTCCCTTTATATTCTCCAGGCAGCTTTATAGTTTCAAGTCTTTATTCTTTTGCAGTGGAAATCCAGTTTTCCCAGCACTATTTGTTGAAGAGACTGTCCTTTCCCCATTGTGTACTCCTGGCACCCTTTTCAAGGACCATTTGACTGCCTATGTGTGGGTTTATTTCTGGGTTCTCTATTCCATTGGTGTACATTCCTGTCTTTATGCTAATACCATATTATTTTGATTACTGTAGATTTGTAATATGTTTTGAAGTCTGGAAATATGAGACCTCTAGCTTTGCCTTTCACATTATTTTGGCTATTCATGGTCCTTTGTGGTTCCATTTGAATTTTAGAATTGACTTACCTGTTTCTGCAAAAAATACCATTGGTATTTTGATAAGGATTCCATTGAACCTGTGGATTGCTTTTGTTAGTATGAGCATTTTAACAATGTTAACTTATCCAGTCAATGAACATAGAAGTGTCTTCTGCAGTTTCTTTCAGCAGTGTTTTATAGTTTTCAGTGTACTTGTCTTTTGCCACCTTGGTTAAGTTTATTCCTAATTATGTTATTCTTTGGGGTGCTATTGTAAATGCGATTGTTTTCTTAATATCTTTTCTGGATTGCTAGTTTTAGAAGTGAAACTGACTTGTGCATTTTGATTTCGTATCCATCAACTTCGCTGAATTCATTTATTAGTTCTAACAATTTTTCTTGTGGTATCTTTAGAATTTTCTACATATAAGATTATGTCATCTGTGAACTGAGATAATTTTACTTCTTCCTTTCTGATTTGGATGTTCTTTATTTCTTTTTAACGTTTAATTCCTCTAGGTAGGACTTCAAGTACTATGTTGAATAGAAGTGGCAAGAGTGGGCATTGTTGCCATGCTTCTGATCTTAATGGAAATCATTGGGTACGCTATTAGCTGTGTGCTTTTCATAATGGCTTTTATTATGTTGAGGTAATTTCCTTCTAATGTTGTTGAGTTTTTTTTTTTTATCACGTAAGGGGGTTGAATTTTGTCAGATGCTTTTTCTGCATCTATTGTGAGATGATCATATGATTTTTATCCTTGTTCTGTTAGTGGTGTAACACATTGATTTTTGTATGTCAACCTATCCTTGCATCCCAGGAATGAATCCCACTGGGTCATGGTGATGATACTTTTAATGTGTGGTTGAATTCAGTTTGCTAATCATTTGTTGATGATTTTTCATCAGGGATATTGGTCTGTAGTTTTCTTGTAAATGTCTTTGGTATCAGAATAATCCTTGCCTCATAAAATAAGTTTGGAAGTGTTTCCTTCTCAATTTTTATGAAATGTTTGAGAAAGATTGGTGTTAATTCTTTTAATGTTTGCTAGAATTCTGTGGTGAAGCCATCTGGTTGTAGGCTTTTCTTTGTTGAGAGATTTTTGATTACTGGTTCAGTCTATGCACTAGTTTCAAGTCAATTCGTATTTTCTATTTCTTCATGAATCAGTCTTGGTACGTTCAACTTGTTGGTATATATTCTTCACATTAGTCTCTTTTAACTCTTTTTATTTCTGTGGCATCAGTTTTAATGTCCCCTCTATCATTTCTGATTTTATTTACTTGAGTCTTCTCTCTTTTTTTCTTAGTCTGGTTAAGGGTTTGTCAGCTTTGTCAGTCTTTTCAGGAACCAACTCTTAATTCCATTGATTTTTTTTTTCCCTATTCTCTTTTGTTTATTTCTGCTCTAATCTTTACTATTTCCTTTCTTTCAGTAACTTTGGGCTTAGTTTGTTCTTTTTCTAGTTCCTTGATATGTAAAGTTAGGTTTTTATTTGAGATTTTTTTTCTTGTTCTTTGTGTAGCCATTTACTTCTATAAACCTCCCTCTCAGTGGTGCTTTTGCTGCATCCCTTAAGTTTTGGTGTGTTGTGATTTCATTTTTTAAAACATTTTCTGATTTCCCTTTTCATTTCTTCTTTGACCTGTTGCCTGTTCAGGAGTGTGTTAATTTCCACATATTTGTGAATTTTCCATTTTTTTTCTTCTGCTATTGATTTCTAGTTTCATTCTGTTATGGTCAGAAAAGATACTTGATGTGATTATTTTCTGACTCAACATGTAATCTCTCCTGGACAGTGGTCTGTGTGCACTTGAAAAGAATGTGTGCTCTGCCGATGTTCTGTATATGTCTATTAGATGCCTTTGGTTTATTGTATTGTTTAAATCCTCTGTTTCCTTGTTGATCTTCTGTCCTGTCCATCATTGAAAGTTGAGGCATTGAAACTTTCTACTATTATTGTTTTGCTATGTGTTTCTCTAGTTCTGTTGGTGTTGGCTTTGTGTGTTTGGGTGCTCTTTTATGGTGTCCTGTAAGTCCCTTAGGCTTCTTCTTTCTTTTTCCTTTTTGTGCCTATGAATGAATAATTTCAAATGACTTGTCTTTAAGTGCATTGATTCTTCTGCTTGATGAAGTCCACTGCTGGGCTCTTCTGGTAAATTTTTCATTTCAGTTTCAAGTATCCCCTGCTTTTCAAAAGTTTGCTTTATAAAACTTCCCTTTTATGAAAGACCTACATTAGGACCAATTTCCATTAACCAAAAGAAATCTGAAGAGGATTTTCACTTTTACAAAAAAAAAGGCAAAAGGTGAAAATAGCCTTCAGTATTTTTTTTGAATGAACTGTAATAGGAGTGGTGTGCACCCTGAACAGCGAGAGTGGCACCCCTGGCAACTACACTCAGCATTGCAGCATCAAGCCGCCATAGCTTTGAACTGTGTCTGTGAGTATCTGTGTTTCATCTTGCTTTATTTTGTGCATCTTCACTTTTTCACTTTATGCCATTTTGGCTTATGAAAGTTTTCACAGGGACAGTCAACTTTCAGATGGTGGGGGAAACCTGTATTATAGCCTTCATCTCTAAAATTTCTGTTTGGTTCTCTTTTGTGTTTTATGTCTGTGTTGATACTTTCGTTTTGTTCATGCATCATTTTCCTTAGTTCATTGAGCATCTTTATGATGGTTATTTAAAATTTTTTGTCAGGTAATTCATACACATCTGTTTTTTTAGGATTAGTTTCTGGAGATTGGCCATGTTTTCCTGTTTCTTTGTATGCCTTGTTACTCTTTTGGGATCCATGCATTTGAAAAAACAGTCACCTTGTACAGGATTTACAGACAAGCTTCATATAGGGAAAGCCAGATGTTCCTGCACTAACTCACCAGCCAGCCCAGCTAGAGATTCTGGGGACCTCTTAAACCTTTTCTGTGGATGGATCTTCTCTAGACTTATGAGTATAGTTAGAGATGTTTTACTGGTTTCTTTTTTCATTACTGTGTAATCTTTTGCTGCTTCTTGTATCTGTGGTACTTCAGAGTATTTGGAATTGCAGCAAACTGCCCAGCTCTTTTTTGTTGCTAGTGGCCCCCAGGCGCTAGAGTATGCCAGGCCCCATCAGAACTCCAAGTCAGGCAAGGTAGAAGCAGCCCCTCGGGCAGCCCCTTGGAAAATCTGAAATACTGGTTGCGTACTTCTCTCTTCTCTTTCTCTCCAAACGAGAAGCCATTGAGTTATATCAGCCTCCATCTGTATTGTGGGTCCTCTGGAGCAGTGTCCCAGCTCTTTTTTGTTCTCGTTAGTCTCCAGGCATTTAGAGTATGACAGGTCTCTTCAGTACTGTGAGTTGGGTGAGATAGGCCCAAGTCCCTTGGGCAGCCCCCTGAAAAGCTGGAACGTTGGATGCACGTTCTTCCCCAAGAGAAGCTGAGAGGTGGGAATTTCTCCTGCTCACTCCCAGGGGAGGGGTAATGGTGAATGAGTGACTACTCGTGCAAACTGTCACCTTTGTTCTCAGCCACTCCAACCTGGTCCCCTTTCTTGTCAGTAATTAGATTCAGGCAAGATGGAAACCAGTCCCTGGGGCAGCCACATGAAAAGTCTGAACTTTTCATATGTGTTTCAATCTTCTCTTGCTCCCTTCCCCCGGAGTAGGGAGTGTCTTTCTGATTATGTGGTGCTGAGACGGGTAGGAACTCTGGCAAGTGAGTGCCACAGGTTTTCTACTGGCTTTGATATGGCTGCTTTTGTGCTTGCCTTGGGGTATAGGAGCATCTTAACTAGTATCTGGATTTCTCACAAAGGGAATAGGTTTATGTATAGTTGTTGATTTGTGTTTCCATGGGAAAAGTAGGGTCTGGCTTCCTGTTCTGCCATCTTGCTGACATCACCCACTCTCTATGGCTAATTTATTCATATACTAAGGTATGAGGTTCTGCGGTGTCTACTCAATGCCCATGCATTTAGTGAGGTTCCTCCAACCTGCCTGCTAGAAATTTCATGAACTCTTGACGCTTTGTTACCTCTCCAGTTATTGTTCTTTCCCTGGAAGTTGATCTTTGTTTGGCCTTATGGATTTTCACGCCTGTGTATGTGCAAATTTGCGTTCAGCCATAGAATCGAATGGATTTGTATTCATATTTCTGGAGGTCTTTCTGTATGTAGCATCTTTCTTTCTGGTACTCTGCCCTACAAATTCTAGCTTCCTGGATTGCCCTGAACTCTGATCTATGTTTCTTCAACTAGCAAGACTGATGGGCTTTTGGCTTTCCTCCCTGCACTGTGGTCCAAAGTCTGAAAATTTAGAAAGAGTTGTTTTATATTTTCCCCTGGTATTTTAGTTGTTTACAGAAGGAGGGCAATTCTGTATATTGGTTACTTTCTCATGGACAGAGATGGAAGTCTACTCTGTATATTTTAATCATGTCATTTTAGGGAAGAAAGACTTGACTTTTTATGAAATCAGTGAACTCAGCTGAAAAATTAACCTTTACTTCCATTCTTTTTTTTTTCATGTTTCTTTGTCACATACAGTTGTCACTGATGTCATTCTTTATCTAAGAGGAATTCAGTGGAGAATACTTCCAATAATGATAATTTATTTTATGAGCACTTATTTTTCATACTCTACCTGTCATGATTCAGTAGGCATTTTCTACTAATCATCAGTTGTCACAGGTTCCCTCAAGACTAAAAGTTGCTCTGGGTCTGTAATTGTTTTAATGGCACAAAAGCCCCCAGAGCTTAGTAGAAGCCAGACTTAGCTATCGTGTTTTGCTATCATCTTGGATTGACTAGAATTGGTGATCCAGAATCCTAGCCACTTTGCTGTTCCTTTCCTTAAACATTTCAGGATTTGTCATTTTAAATTCCTTTATTCGGTTTTCTTATGTTAGCTTTTTGGGTGTAGGTAATGAATTCTGCATTTGCCTATCTGCTGCTATTAAGGTTTGAGTGGGATGCAGTGGCAGAATGCAGGACAGTTAAATTGATCCAAATTCATGCTATTAAAGAGTACATTTTGAGGGAGAGGGCCTGGACTTAACTCCAATCCATAAAACACCATTAAGTGAGAATGTTCTCACTAATAGATTCATCTGCATAAGTGCCAATTTACTTTGCACTTGCAGTTTTTCTGACTTGTTAATGGAAGATGGTCACAATATTTACTGCTAGGTGAAATCATTGGCTTTTAGGCACTGTTAAATTACCACTATTTTAAAGATGGACCAGCAGTCATTTTTATTTTTCTTTTGTGGATTTTTGACTCACAAAATTAATTGAGGCTTGTGTTATAATAAAAAGCAATTTAGGGCTTCCCTGGTAGCACAGTGGTTAAGAATCCACCTGCCAATGTAGGGGACATGGGTTCGAGCCCTGGTCTGGGAAGGTCCCACATGCTGCGGAGCAGCTAAGCCCGTGTGCCACAACTACTGAGCCTACGTGCCTAGAGCCCGTGCTCCACAACTAGAGAAGCCACCGCAATGAGAAGCCCGTGCACCGCAATGAAGAGTAGCCCCCTCTCCCCGCAACTAGAGAAAGCCCATGCACAGCAGCAAAGACCCAACACAGCCAAAAAAAAGCAATTTAATTTTACTAAAAAAAAAAAGTGAAATGTGAAATGTTCCGTTTACTGACTTTTTCTAAATTAAGAGGCAATGTAAGATTCTTTTAGGCAAATAGTGTTATTCTTCTTTATCATTCTTAGGAGGCAGCACTGTGAAGCAAGACGGGAGAAAAGAGTTACACATACAGAAGGGACATATAGTTATGCAGAACTGCCCTTATGGAGATGCTGGAGTGCTGGTTGTTAGTTGGAGGGATGTTGTTCTCTTATCAGCTAACTGGTCACTTAATACTGCATTTGGAGGCAGAGGCCAGCTTTCTCACCTTTTTTTTTTTTTTTTTTTTT